>NC_041391.1:361488167-361589760 GCF_002162155.2 Triticum dicoccoides | reverse complement strand
GGGGGTCCTCTTGGTACCTAATCATGCACAACATTCCGGACTTAGGTAGTAGCCATGTCTCAAGAGGATCATATGAGAAATCACTAAGAAGAGAAGTCACCTCGGTCTCGAGAGCTCTAGCTCGTGCTCTTGTCATGGGTCCTCTTGGTGCTTGGTGAGATGATGGTAGGTCCATGGGGATGACTGTAGGATGCTCCGCATCATCTCCCCTCCCTTGGGAAAGATCCGACCTCGGATCGAAATCCTCATCACCATGGTATGGGAAGAGGTCGTTGACGTTGAAGATGTCGCTCCTGTTGTACATGTCGCATGGGAGATTGATCTTGTAAGCGTTGTTGTTGCAGCGTGCTAGCAGCTTGAAGGGTCCATCGGCTCAAGGTAGAAGTTTGTACTTGCGTTTGTTGGGGGAAGCGGTCCTTGCGAAGGTGTAGCCACACGAGATCTCCAATGTTGAATATCATGGGGTGCTTGTTGACGTTGAGCTTGGTCCCAAGTCGTTGTACTTGGCGCTCGATGGTGTGCCATGTATCTTCATGCATCTTCTTGAGGTAGCTTGCTTGTGCACTCACGTCGAGGTTGGTGCGCTCTTGTAGAGGAAGAGGTAGGATGTCCAATGGGGACAATGGGTTGAAGCCGTAGACGACCTCGAAGGGGGACTTGCCGGTAGTCGAATGTATTGCATGGTTTTAGGCGTACTCGGTGATGGGTAGACACTCCTCCCACTCCTTGAAGTTCCTCTTGGTCAACATGCGAAGTAGAGTGGAGAGTGTGTGGTTCGTCACCACCGTTTGGCCTTCGGTTTGAGGATGGTACGCCGACGAGAACAGAGCTTGATTCCGAGCTTGGCTCATAGCGTCTTCCAAAAGTAACTCAAGAACTTGACGTCGCGGTCTGAGATGATTGTCTTTGGTACTCTACGAAGTCGCAGTATTTCCCTACAAAAGAGATTGGCAACATGTGAAGCATCGTCTATCTTGTTGAATGGAATGAAATGTGCCATCTTAGAAAATCAGTCCACAACAACAAACACGGAATCCTTGCCATTTTCATTTCTAGGCAAACCAGGTACAAAATCCATGCTAATGTCTTCCCAAGGTTGATAAGGAATAGGAAGAGGCATCTAAAGACCATGGGATTGAGCTTTAGACTTAGCTTTGCGACATGTAGATCATCGGTTGTTGAAGCATGAGACGTCGCAGAACATCTTGGGCCAAAAGTAGTTCTTGGAGAGTGTGGCGAATGTCTTGTCACGTCCAAAGTGTCCCATGAGTCCGCCTACATGAGCCTCTTGCAAAAGGAGCAAACAAAGAGAAGACTCGGGAATGCAAAGTTTGTTAGCTCTCATAAGATAATCATCCTTGATGTAATATCGTTCCCAATATGTATGCGCCAAACACTTAGCATAACGAGTAGCAAAGGAAGGATCATTCCCATACAAGTCTTTTATGTGCTCAAAGCCAATAACATTCAACTCAAGTTTAGTGACAGGAGTGTATATGCGGGAAAGGGCATCCGCAACAACATTTTCCTTACCCTTAATGTACTTGATCACATAGGGAAAAGATTCAATGAATTCACTCCATTTGGCATGACGCTTGTTCAACTTAGTTTGACCTTTCAAGTACTTAAGCGTTTCATGATTGGTATGTATGACAAACTCATGAGGTCTAAGATAATGTTCCCAAACATGTAGCACACGCACTAAAGCATACAATTGTTTGTCATAAATGGGATAGTTAAGTTGAGCACCGGTGAGTTTTTCACTAAAATATGCAATGGCTTGTTTTTCTCGCATCAAAACTCTGCCAATTCTGGTACCACTTGCATCACAATGAACCTCAAAAGTTTTGTCAAAGTTGGGTAAAGAAAGAATTGGAGCATGGGTAAGCAAAGATTTGAGCTCATCAAAAGCGGTAGATTGCAAAGGTCCCCAAACAAAAGGAGCATTTTCCTTACTCAAAGCATGCAAATGTGCGCTAATGGTGCTAAAGTATTTCACATGCGACGATAAAAACCTGCAAGGCCAAGAAACCTACGCACTTGTTACAAATTGGTGGGTTGGGGCCAAGTTTTAATTGCCTCTATTTTAGATTCATCAACATGGACACCCTTGGAAGAAACAACAAAACCCAAGAAAACAAGCTTATCAACACCAAATGTGCACTTTTTCATGTTGGCATAAAGACGTTCCTTGCGAAGGGTTTTCAAAACAGCCCTAACATGATTTAGATGTTCTTCCATGGATTTGCTAAAAACAAGAATATCATCAAAGTAAACCACAATAAACACTCCAACGTAAGGACGAAGCAAAATGCATAAGACGCATGAAAGTACCAGGAGCTTCCGAGAAACCCATAGGCATAACCAACCACTTGTACAAGCCAAATTTGGTTTTGAAAGCAGTTTTCCATTCATCACCTTCTTGTATGAGGATTTGATAATAGCCACTTTTAAGATCAATTTTTTAGAAAATGGTGGCACCGCTAAGTTCATCAAGCATATCATCTAAGCGAGGAATGGGATGCCTATAACGAATGGTAATAGCATTGGCGGGTCTACAATCCGAGCACACGCGGAAACTACCATCTTGCTTGGGCACAAGTATAACCGGAACGGCTCAAGGGCTTAAGCTTTCACGTACATGTCCGTTGTCGATGAGTTGTTGTACTTGCCGTTAGATCTGCTTAGTTTCTTCGGGGTTGACGCGGTATAGAGCTTTGTTTGGTAGAGGTGCTCCAGGGATGAGGTCGATTCGGTGCTCAATGCCTCGTAGTGGAGGTAGACCCGGAGGTAGCTGATCAAGGAAAACATCTTGGAATTCCTGCAAAAGAGAAGAGAACACTAAAGGTAGATCGTGAGAGGTGTTAGGTTTTGGTTCCCCATCCTTGCACACAAGGACAAAGTGCATAACACTCAATGGGTTCTCACACACTTCTCTCATCTCACTTTTGGTGGCAAATAGGACGAAATCTTTCTTGTCGCTCATCGTGGAGGCACTCGGTTTTGGCTTATGGCTCTCACTCTCTTTTTGGTGGATCACTTTCTCACTCTTCTCTCCATGATGGGGGGCTTTCTTCTCGGCTATCACTTGACTAGGAGACATAGGTCATAGCACATACTCCTTCCCTTTCATCTTGAACCTATAGTGATTGGTACGCTCGTTGTGGATGACGCCGCAGTCAAATTGCCATGGTCGACCAAGAAGGAGGTGGCAAACGGACATCGGGATAACATCACACTCCAAAGTGTCCTCATATGAAGGAGACATGGACCGTATGCTCAACTCGTATAGTGCGGGAGTCGCTTAGCCATTGGACTTTGTAGGGGTGCGGGTGCTTCATCTTGACCAATTGTAGCTTGGAGCAAAGTTCTTCACTTGCGAAGTTGTGACAACTGCCTCCATCGATGATGACCTTGATGGACCTTCCATTGATTCCAGCCTTTGTGTGGAAGATGTGGCATCTTTGGTCTTCGTCTTGTTGATGTTGAAGAGTCAAGACTTTGGAGACAACGAGAGCAGGGCTCGAATTCTCATCACAAAAGACTTGAACATCTTCATCTTCGTTCATGCGCCAGTGCATGGCCACTTGCTCAAGGGCTTCCATTTCCTCTTCACTCATGGATTCATAGGTTCCACAATTGTTGAGGATCATGGTGCGCTTGTTGGTGCATTGGAAAGACTTGTGTCCTCGGCCGCCACAAGTGAAAAACTTGAAGGAGCTTGTCTTGACGGTCCCATCAGTTGGAGTAGATGATGAAGCGTGCGGCTTGAAGTTGCTTGTAGTATGAAGAGGATGACTTGAGCTTGTTGAAGTTTTCTTGAAACTTAACTTGTCGTCGTTGCTTGTAGATGGCTTGGTTGAGGTAGAAGTTGTAGGAGTCGTTGAAGCTTGGGTGTTGGAGAAGCCGTAGGTCCTGGACTTGGCGTACTTGAAGTCATCTTGCACTTGACGTTCCGCTTTTGTAGCTTGATGCACGAGCTCAGTGAGGTCCGAGTAGGGTTAGAAGTCGGCAATCTTCTTGATGGGACGATTGGCTATCTACATTTCTTTGTAGTATTCTTCAAAACTGTTTGTTCCTTGCTTGAGGAGTTGGAGCTTCTTGAAAAGATCGTGGTTGTAGTAGGTGGGCAGAAAACATGCTCGCATGACATCTTTCATTTGAGCCCAAGTGGTGATTGGTGGTTCACCTCTTGCTTCTCGGCGCTCAAGGACTTGTTCCCACCATATGAGCACATAGTCTTGGAACTCAAGGGATGCCATAGCGATCTTCTTCTCTTCCTCATAGTTGTGCAAACGAAAGATTTTGTCGACCTTCAATGCCCATGATAGGTACTCTTCGGGATCATTGCTTCCATTGAACTTAGGCATGGTGAACTTTAACTTGCCGTAGCGTTGCTCTTCATTGTGTTGTTGACGAGGGTGATGATGACGCCCTTGACGTGGAGGATAATCAACCTCATGTTGCTCTTGGCGTGGACGAAGTCCATGTTCATCTTGCTCTTGTTGAACTTGAGGTTGAGGAGGAGCTTGTCAAGCTTGAGGAGGAGGTGGGGGAACTTGACGTTGCACTCTTGGTTGGTAGTTCTGCTATTGGATCTCTTCTCGAAGTGCTTCCTCTTGATTGCGTCTATCGCGGTTGTGCTTGGCAATGGCTCGACTTGATTCTTGAAGGGCACGTTGCGCCTCAAGAGCTTGTGCTTCACGCTGTTGTTATTGAAGATGTTGAGCCTCGGCGTCTTGTTCCTCTTGACATAGACGCGCTCGTTAATCCTCTTGGCGACATTGACGTTGTCGTTCTTGAGCTTGTGCAAAAGGATCTTGGTGAGGTTGATGACGAAGGACTTGCTCGTCGACTTGCTCTTGCGGATGATTGCCATGTAGAGGATTGCGGGATGCATGATGGTCTTGACACGCAGCTCATCGAAGAGTGTTCGATGTCGGTGTACTTGAGCCGGAGAAGGTGTCGTCAGAGTGTCGACTTGAGCGGCTCCGCCTTGAGTACGAAGAATTTGAAGGAGGGCGGTTCACCAACAAGGCACGGATCTCATACATTCTTGCATCATTCTCTTGCTTGTGAGCATCGAGCTTGTTGTCGAGGTAGTCTCTTGTACGTTGCTCGGAGAGTCGCAAGTCGGTGGCGAGATTGTCGATGCGGTCAGTCATTGCTTGTTGCTCTTGATGCAACACTCGTTGTGCACCAAAGAGGTGGCTCTTGGTGATGAATGATGACATGTCGTCGTCTTGCTCGATGAAGAGTGGGTTGGTAGAAGTACTTGGCCTATCCATCATTCCAAGTAAATTGTGAGTGGGAGAAGGAGAAGAACTTATACCAAATGTACCTTGACCGATGTTGGAGATGAATCAAGATCACTCAAATGCGGACAATGAAATAGCACAATGGGTACCAATTCTTGTCAGTTCTCACACCTGCACAAGTGAAAGCTTATGGTGGAGCTTGGTTAGGATGGTGTCACAAAATTTGATGCAATTGTAAGTGAGCTTCAATAATGTTGGAAAAGATTCACAAATTTGCAAATGCAACAAGTAGACCAAGCAAGTAGTGGTACACGGAAACACACACGCAAATAGATAAGTGGGATTGTGCAAACGAAAAATGAGCCAAAATGTGGAGTCCACGAAAATGATCTTGTTGCACAATACTAGAGAGATGCTAGCACGATTGCACAACAGGCGGATACGTAACTTATGCACAACCTACTAGGCAAAAATGCAATGACCTCTATCCCAAGTATGCTATATGTATGTTATTTCGGTGATATGATCCAAGATGATCGGATATGACAATCGTAATGTAGTATAATGCTATGGTTCTTGCTTATAAGCTCTTTGCTTATCTTTCCCTCTTTGCTTAAAGGCTTGCTTGGCTCTTTCACTTTTGAGCTCTTCGCTCATGCAAAACTTCAGGAACCAAGATAGCAATTGTGTATGCGATGAAAACTTTGTGACACAAAAGATGATGCCAAGATATGCACCACTATGGTATGGTATGTATGCTATGGAGTATGATCACTAACATGCACAAGTCACGTTGCCTGCAATACTCAAAGGCTAGTCTCGATGGGTAAGCAACGCAAAAGTGAGGCTATGTGGTTATCAATGCAATGGAATGGGATGGCAAAGATGTCATCGAGGTTACCGTCCTTGGCGATGATAAGTCCTTTGCGAAAATGAGCGATGGTGATGATGTCGAACCGTACCTATATAGCCGAAACACAATAGGATACGGGAACCACAACCCTAAATCTCAAAGACCAAAACGTGTCAAAATCGTCATAGGTGGAAATGGTAAGTGATGGTGGTGCTTGCGAAAAGCGGTGGTGGTATGCGGAAGTATGCATGGGCACCGGGGCAAAATTGGGCGAAAGGTAGGCGGAAAACGGGTCGGTGGTTGGAGTTGCTGCTGCCAGGGGCCGGATGTCCGGGACACCGAATGTCCGGGGGACACGGCCGGATGTCCGGGCGCCTGGATCGTGGCCGAACAAGATGAAATCCAAGGGAAAAAGGGTAACTCCGGGGCAAAATTTGAATGATTTAGTGGATGGAAATTGTGGAGAAGATGGGGGAAAGCTAGATCCACGCGTGGCCAAGTAGATTCGTGGATCAAATCCAACAAAACTTCATCACACCAACTAATCACAAAAAAATTGTGGGGCTATTTTTGGTTGGGATTTTCGGATTTAGGACAAAAACAACAAAATCAAGCTAGAAAACACGGGGTAGGGGCTCCAAAAACGTGATCAACATGGCTCATGATACCAAGATGATGTAGGGTAGAACCCTAGAGGCCGATCTTTCACGTTTGGAGAGGATCCCTACGAGGAACAAAAAGAACACGAGGAGTGGAACGAGAGAAAAACACGAGAAATCACTCAACCAATGAGAACAAAGTCACACATATGCTAGATCATCGAAACACAAGAGAGGTACAAGATCCAAATCCAACAAGAGATGATAAAAAGGGTAACATGTTCTTCTCCGGGAGGAGGTCTTGATGAGGGTCTTCTCCTGATGGAGGTCTTGAATCCAGGTGGATCTTCTCCGAAGAGGTGTCGGCCCCTCACAAGGAGTAGATCCGGATGGATGAGCGAGGCTCTATCTCACAAATGAGCTAAATCAACGTTCACCCTAGAAAGAGGACGGAGGAGGAGTATATATAGTGTAGGGGGGCGAAGGGGTACACGGGCCACGGCCCTTACACTATTCACAGACAGGGGAGGCCGGATGTCCGGGCGTTCGCGAGGGGCCGGATGTCCGGGCTGTCGGGCGGAATGTCCGGGCTGGGCTGGCACCGTCTTGGATCTCCTTGGGCAGAGCTGGTCTGGATGTCCGGGATGACGCGAAAGGCCGGATGTCCAGGATGTCTGGGGAGGCTTCTGTACTCCCTGGACAGCTTGTCTAGATGTCCGGGCTGTATGCCGGATTTCTGGGGCGACGGGCCGGATGTCTGGGCTGGACGCCGGATGTCCGGGCCCTGTAGCTTTGGCTAGAGATCCTGGGTTGTGGGAGAGATCTCTAGGGGCCGGATGTCCAGGGCCATGGCCAGATGTTCGGCGCCTGGAAGCTGCCTTTGTCTTCTTCCGTTGGTTCTCTTCGTCCGTGGACTTGGGAGCTTGTCCATCTTCGAGGGGGGGGGTCCTCTTGGTACCTAATCATGCACAACATTCCGAACTTAGGTAGTAGCCATGTCTCGAGAGGATCATATGAGAAATCACTAAGGAGAGAAGTCACCTCGATCTCGAGAGCTCTAGCTCGTGCTCTTGTCATGGGTCCTCTTGGTGCTTGGTGAGACGATGGTAGGTCCATGGGGATGACCGTAGGATGCTCCGCATCACACTCCCTTTCATGCGAAGATATAGCTGGTGGGTCCCAGCTGTTAGGCGGAGTAAATATTATTTTTTAGGGTAAAAAGGATGTAGTTGCATGCATGCGTCCATGGGCGTCGTGCGTCCCCACTGTCAGCATCTTCTTGTATAGTCATCTTCCAATGACTCCCGTTTCTTGACCACATTGACCAGACCGTGCCAAGTGCACCAAGGACGGTGGACGACGGCAAGGCCCCAGACTGGAACGACTCAGAGATGGGGAACACACGGCAGTGGAGTCGCAGATGGAGAGGAGTGGGAAAGTTGACCGGTTCGGGTGCACGGTAGCACTGCCGCCCATGGGAGACAGGAGCAAGATCAGAGGTTGAAGAAGCAGCACGGCTATTGGATTAACATCCAATAGTCCAACTACTAGAATTATTTGTTGATTAAGTTGACAAAGCCATGCGTACGCGTCAGCTTACTAGGCCCACAAGTCAGCTACCAAATCTGTCGGGTCCCAGTTGTCATCGGGAAGAATAGTTTTTTCAAATAACAAGGAGGCACTTCCTTCCGTGCAAAGATACAGTCGGTGGGTCCCAGCTATCAGCAGGAGCAATCATTTTTGGCATAATAAGGAGGCAGTTGCTTGTGTGGGTCCCTAATGTCAGCCTCTCCACTTACATCCCTCTTCCGATGGCTGTTATTTTTTTACCATGTTGACCACGCCACACCGAGAGCGCCAACGCGATGGACGATGGCGAGCCTAGGAAGTGAACGACCAGGAGCCGGCAAAGCCACAACAGCGGATGCCCATGCCGAGAGGTGTACGAGGCCTGACTGGTTGGTTGCAGGGTGAGGCTGCCATCGCCGGAAAATAACAGGAGGTGCGGGTGTGTAGAGGGATGGCCTGGCCAGCGGTGGCAGTAGGATGGGTCGGTGAGGCCTACGCGGCAGCAAAGCCGTCCACAGAAGGAGGGAGCAGGCAGTCCTGCCGGCGCTGGTTTGAGCGGCTGAAGAAGGAAGAGCAGGGATTGAAGAAGCACGACGGCCGTAGGATGGACATCCAATAGTCAATGTTCTCGTGTGTTAACAAAGTTGACACGTCCTTGCTTGTGCGTCAACCTTTTTTTAGGAAAGCATGCGCACCAACCTATAGTACGCGCACAAGTCAGCCTCAAATCTATGGAAAACAGCATACAACCCATCTGCCATTATTTCTAATAATTTACATCCCACTTGCTAATTCTCCAGGATTTTTTGGAGCCCATATTCTTTTTGTCAGCATTACGGCCCATATTGTGGCCACGACTAAAAAAATCATTGAAATTTTGCATATTTCGGTGCGGTTCAAACTGTTTTTAATCCCGAAATATTGAGTCACATTCAAACTAATTTGAAAAATAATTTTATATCAATATAAAATCGAAATAATTGTCCATGCATAAAAATCAATGGAATTTAAAATCTCAAAATTTAAAAAATTGAAACTAATTGCTGGTTTGATGTGTTTTAAAAATGTACTGCCCGTTTCTCATTACTGATAGCCCATTTTCTGGGCAAGCCAAATGAAACTCTCCTTGTCTTGAAAGATTTGCACCCAGCAGGGCTGACAAAAGCAAGTGGGCCTCGGTTGGGTATTCTGCAAATGAATAAAAAAACTAGGCTAGCCATTTTGAGAAAGAAAAAAACTACTGGGTTGGTCTTGTGGTAAACATAAAATAAAAGGTTGGCTAGACAGGCCAGAGTGCCCCGCACAGCCCAGTTGACACCCTTCTTCCGTCTCAAAAACAAAGTGAACTAGGCGAGCTATTGTGTCCCTGGTGTCAGCCGCTCATTATGCAATTCTCTCGTTAATTGACAGTGTTGACAAAGACATGGGACCCAGATGTCAGAAATCCATTAGAAGGAACCATTTTTGTGGCTTGAAATAAGGAGGCACTTGCTTGCGTACTGCCATGACCCTGGTGGGTCCCTGTTGTCATCCTCTCTACATATAATCATCTCCTGATTGTGTTCGCATCAACCTAGTAGGCACACAAGTCAGCCTCTAAACCCGTGGCGGACAAATGCAGCCCATTTAAAAAAAATAACAACCCATTCTATACGTTCAAACGGAAAGTTCAACATTCATAGCAAAGTAATAGGTCTGATCCAGATATAGAGTACTGAACTTCCATGTTGACAACCATCATAGCCAAGTTAACTATCTACTCCCACTAACACTTGTAGTTTACAATTACTAACTTACTCTTAACTAACTAGAGGATGTCGGCCACCATCTGCGGTACATGCTAAACGCCGGCACCGACGTCCTCCTCCTCGCCTCGGACTTGCCAGAGGTGCGATAGGGCGCCTTGCTCGCGCCTTGTGTCATAGCCCCAATTCAGGCCTTGCCCGTCTTTGCATTGGCCTCCATGCATCATGTTTAAATTTTATGAAACTTTGAAATGGGGGCTAATAAACCCTAGCAGCAAATGAAATTCAACTAGGGTCCAAATAAAATCATTTTCACTCAACCCAAAATGCCCTTCATAAATGTTCATCATTTTTGTTCTGGTCCAGAACCTCTGCCAAAAATGGTGCACACTTTTCTAGGACAACTTGGGTCACTGAACTAAATCTTATGATATTTGCATTTGGGCATTTAAATGCTATAAAATATTTAGAATGCTCAAATAATCAAAAACTGAAATGTTTGCTGTTGGAAATATTCCAAACAGTGGCATTGAGCAGTTTCATGTTTTTTGGAAAAGCCCTGGCATTTTTAATAAAGCCAAAAACAATTACAGAAAATATAAAACAGAAATAAATAGGGAAACAGAAAAAGGAGAAGACCTACCTGGGCCGTCTTACCTGTTGCCCGCCCAGCCTAGCAGCAGCCCAGCCCATGAGCGCTTCCAGGCTGTCTTCAACCTGAGGCAACTGCATGGTGATGTCTACTACGCAACCTTCTTCTTGTAGATGTTGTTGGGCCTCCAGGTGCAGAGGTTTGTAGGACAGTAGCGAATTTACCTCAAGTGGGTGACCTAAGGTTTATCAATCCGTGGGAGGCGTACAATGAAGATGGTCTCTCTAAAACAACCCTGCAACCAAATAACAAAGAGTCTCTTGTGTCCCCAACACACCCAATATAATGGTAAATTGTATAGGTGCACTAGTTCAGTGAAGAGATGGTGATACAAGTGCAATATGGATGGTAGATATAGGTTTTTGTAATCTGAAATTATAAAAACAGCAAGGTAACTAATGATAAAATGATCACAAACGGTATTGCAATGCTAGGAAACAAGACCTAGGGTTCATACTTTCACTACTTCAAGTTCTCTCAACAATAATAACATAACTGGATCATATAACTATCCTTCAACATGCAACAAAGAGTCACTCCAAAGTCACTAATAGCGGAGAACGAATGAATAGATTATTCTAGGGTACAAAACCACCTCAAAGTTATCCTTTTTGATCGATCTATTCAAGAGTCCGTAGTAAAATAACACGAAGCTATTCTTTCCGTTCAATCTATCATAGAGTTCGTACTAGAATAACACCTTAAGACACAAATCAACCAAAACCCTAATGTCACCTAGATACTCCAATGTCACCTCAAGTATCCGTGGGCATGATTATACGATATGCATCACACAATCTCAGATTCATCTATTCAACCAACACAAAGTACTTCAAAGAGTGCCCCAAGTTTCTACCGAAGAGTCAAGACGAAAACATGTGCCAACCCCTATGCATAGATTCCCAAGGTCATGGAACCCGCAAGTTGATCACCAAAACATACATTAAGTAGATCACGTGAATATCCCATTGTCACCACAGAAAAGCACATGCAAGACATACGTCAAGTGTTCTCAAATCCTTAAAGACTCAATCCGATAAGATAACTTCATAGGGAAAACTCAATCCATTACAAGAAGGTAGAGGGGGGGAACATCATAAGATCCAACTATAATAGCAAAGCTCACGGTACATCAAGATCGTGCCATATCAAGAACACGAGAGAGAGAGAGATCAAAGACATAGCTACTGGTACATACCCTCAACACCGAGGGTGAAGTACTCCCTCCTTGTCATGGATAGCGCCTGGATGATGAAGATGGCCATCGGTGAGGGATCTCCCCTCCGGCAGGGTGCCGGAACAGGGTCCCGATTGGTTGTTGGTGGCTACAGAGTCTTGCGGCAGAGAAACTCCCGATCTGTTGTGCTCCTGGATGTTTTTTGAGTATATGGGTATATATAGGAGGAAGAAGTAGGTCGGTGGAGCTGCGAGGGGCCCACGAGGGTGGGGGGCGCGCCCAGGGGGCAGGCGTGATTCCCTGCCTTGTGGCCTCCGTGCTTCTTTCTTGATGTCCACTCCAAGTCTTCTGGATCACGTTTGTTCCAAAAATCACCCTCCCGAAGGTTTCATTCCATTTGATATTCCTTTTCTGCGAAACACTAAAATAGGCAAAAAAAAACAGCAATTTGCCCTGGGCCTCCGGTTAATAGGTTAGTCCCAAAAATAGTATAAAAGTGTATAATAAAGCCCATTAAACATCGAAAACAGATAATATAATAGCATAGAACAATAAAAAATTATAGATACGTTGGAGAAGTATCAAGCATCCCCAAGCTTAATTCCTGCTCTTCCTCGAGTAGGTAAATGATAAAAACACAATTTTTGATGTGGAATGCTACCTAACATCATTCTCAATGTAATTTTCTTCATTTTGGCATGAATGTTCAGATCTGAAAGATTCAAGACAAAAGTTTAATATGGACATAAAAATAGTAATACTTCAAGTATGCTAACCAAGCAGTTTATGTCTTATCAAAATAACATAGCCAAAGAAAGCTTATCCCTACAAAATCATATAGTTTGGCCATGCTTCATTTTTGTCACACAAAATGCTCCCATCATGCACAACCCCGGTTTCAGCCAAGCAACTGGTTTATACTTTTTAATGCGCTTCAACCCTCATGCAATACATGAGTGTAAGCCATGGACATAGCACTATGGGTGGAGTAGTGTATGATGATAGGGATTATGAGGGAAAACAAAAAAAAGGAGAAAGTGTCACATTGATGCGGCTAATCAACGGGCTATGGAGATGCCCATCAATTGATGTCAATACGAGGAGTAGGGATTGCCATGCAACTGATGCACTAGAGCTATAAATGTATGAAAGCTCATCAAAAAGAAACTAAGTGGGTGTGCATCCAACTTGCCTGCTCATGAAGACCTAGGGAATTTTGAGGAAGCCCATCATTGGAATATACAAGCCAAGTTCTATAATGAAAAATTCCCACTAGTATATGAAAGTGAAAAAATAAGAAACTCTCTATCATGAAGATCATGGTGCTATTTTGAAGCACAAGTGTGGAAAAAGGATAGTAACATTGTCCCTTCTCTCTTTTTCTCTCATCATTTTTTTATTTGGGCTTCTTTGGCCTCTCTTTTTTCTCTTTTTTTATTTGGGCTTCTTTGGCCTCTTTTTTTTCTCTTTTTTCGTCTAGAGTCTCATCCAGACTTGTGGGGGAATCACAGTCTCCATCATCCTTTCCTCACATGGGACAATGCTCTAATAATGGAAATCATTACACTTCTATTTATTTACAACTCAAGAATTACAACTCGATACTTAGAACAAAATATGACTCTATGTGAATGCCTCCGACGGTGTACCGGGAATGAATCAAGAGCGACATGTATGAAAGAATTATAAAGGTGGCTTTGCCAAAAATACGATGTCAACTACATGATCATGCAAAGCAATATGACAATGACGGAGCATGTCATAATAAACGGAACAGTGGAAAGTTGCATGACAATATATCTCGGAATGGCTATGGAAATGCCATAATAGGTAGGTATGGTGGCTGTTTTGAGGAAGATATAAGGAGGTTTATGTGTGATAGAGAGTATCGTATCACGGGGTTTGGATGCACCGGTGAAGTTTGCACCAACTCTCAAGGTGAGAAAGGGCAATGCATGGTACCGTAGAGGCTAGCAAATTGCGGAAGGGTAAGAGTGTGTATAATCCATGGACTCACATTAGTCATAAAGAACTCATATACTTATTGCAAAAGTTTTTTATCCCTTGAAGCAAAGTACTACTACGCATGCTCCTAGGGGGAGGGTTGGTAGGAGTTAACCACCGCGCGATCCTGACCTCCACTCATAAGGAAGGCAATCAAAGAACACCCCATGCTTCAAATTTGTCACACAACGTTCACCATACGTGCATGCTACAGGACTTGCGAACTTTAACACAAGTATTTATCAATTTCATAATTACCCAACTAGCATGACTCTAACATTACCACATTTATATGTCAAAATAATTATCAACTATCAAATTTGTCGTAGTATTCAATGCACTTTATATGAATGTTTTTATTATATCCTTCTTGGATGCCCATCATATTAGGACTAATTTGATAACCAAAGCAAATTACCATGTTGTTTAAGACTCTCAAAATAATATAAGTGAAGCATGAGAGATCAATAATTTCTATAAAATAAAACAACCACAGTGCTCTAAAAAGACATAAGTGAAGCACTAGAGCAAATGACAAACTACTCCGAAAGATATAAGTGAAGATCAATGAGTAGTCGAATAATTATGTAACTATGTGAAGAATCTAACATTTAAGGATTTCAGCTCTTGGGATTTTATTCAAACAGCAAGCAAAACAAAATAAAATAAAATGATGCTCCAAGCAAAACAAATATCATGTGGTGAATAAAAATATAGCTCCAAGTAAAGTTACCGATAGACGAAGAAGAAAGAGGGGATGCCTTCCGGGGCATACCCAATCTTAGGCTCTTGGTTGTCCTTGAATATTACCTTGGGGTGCCTTGGGCATCCCCAAGCTTAGGCTCTTGCCACTCCTTATTCAACAGTCCATCGAATCTTTACCCAAAACTTGAAAACTTCACAACACAAAACTCAACAGAAAACTCGTAAGCTCCGTTAGTATAAGAAAATAAATCACCACTTAGGTACTGTTATGAACTCATTATAAATTCATATTGGTGTAATATCTACTGTATTCCAACTTATCTATGGTTTATACCTTCCGATATTACTCATAGACTCATCAAAATAAGCAAACAACACATAGAAACCAGAATCTGTCAAAAACAGAATAGTCTGTAGTAATCTGTATCATTCGAATACTTCTGTAACTCCAAAAATTGTGAAATAAATTGGTGGACCTGAGGAAATTTTCTGTTAATCATATACAAAAAGAATCAACCTGAAATCACTCTCCCGTAAAAATGGCAGCTAATCTCATGAGCGCAAAAGTTTCTGTTTTTTACAGCAAGATCGCAAATGTTCTACTTGGCACAAACACTAATTAAAACATAAAACCACATCTAAACAGAGGCTATATGAATAATTTATTACTAAACAGTAGCAAAAAGCAAAGAACAAAAACAAAATTGGGTTGCCTCCCAACAAGTGCTAAAGTTTAACGCCCCCAGCTAGGCATGATGATTTCAATGATGC
The DNA here is from genome assembly GCF_002162155.2 of Triticum dicoccoides. Lineage (NCBI taxonomy): Eukaryota > Viridiplantae > Streptophyta > Magnoliopsida > Poales > Poaceae > Triticum > Triticum dicoccoides. Next base: position 361,574,427 of record NC_041391.1, on the reverse strand, counting down.
TCACATAAAACATAAGAATTGAAACATAAAGAGAGCATCATGACCAATATGACTAGCACATTTAAGTCTAAACCACTTCCTATGCATAGAGATTTTGTGAGCAAACAATTTATGGGAACAATCATCAACTAGCATAGGAAGGCTAAACAAGCATAACTTCAAAACTTTAAGCACGTAGAGAGGAAACTTGATATTATTGCAATTCCTACAAGCATGTATTCCCCCCTCGCAATAATTTTCAGTAGCATCATGAATGAATTCAACAATATAACCATCACATAAAGCATTCTTTTTATGATCTACAAGCATAGAAAATAATACTACTCTCCACATAAGAAAATTTCTTCTCATGAATAGTAGTGGGAGCAAACTCAACAAAATAATTATCATGTGAGGCATAATCCAATTGAAAACTACAATCATGATGACAAGTTTCATGGTTATCATTATTCTTATAGCATACAAGTCATCACAATAATCATCATAGATAGCAACTTTGTTCTCATAATCAATTGGAACCTCTTCCGAAATAGTGGATTCATCACTAAATAAAGTCATGACCTCTCCAAATCCACTTTCATAATTATCACAATAATATTCAACATCCTCCAAAATAGTGGGATCATTACTTCCTAAAGTTGACACTCTTCCAAACCCACTTTCATCAATATAATCATCATAAATAGGAGGCATGCTTTCATCATAATAAATATTCTCATCAAAACTTGGGGGACAAAAAATATCATCTTCATCAAACATAGCTTCCCCAAGCTTGTGGCTTTGCATATCATTAGCATCATGGATATTCAAGGAATTTATACTAACAACATTGTAATCATGCTCATCATTCAAATTCTTCCTCTAGCAATTGAGCACAATTATCGGAATCCTTATTTTCACGGAAGACATTAAAATGATGAAGCATATGAGGCACCCTCAATTACATTTTTTTAATTTTCTTTTATAGACTAAACTAGTGATAAAACAAGAAACAAAAAGATTCAATTGAAAGAGCTAAAGGTACTCAAGCACTCACCTCCCCGGCAACAGCGCCAGAAAAGAGCTTGATGTCTACTATGCAACCTTTTTCTTGTAGACGTTGTTGGGCCTCCAAGTGCAGTGGTTTGTAGGACAGTAGCAAATTTCCCTCAAGTGGATGACCTAAGATTTATCAATCCATGGGAGGCGTAGGATGAATATGGTCTCTCTCAAACAACCTCGCAACCAAATAAAAAAGTGTCTCTTGTGTCCCCAACACACCCAATACAATGGTAAATTGTATAGGTGCACTAGTTCGGCAAAGAGATGGTGATACAAGTGCAATATGGATGGTAGATATATGTTTTTGTAAAATTATAAAAACAGTAAGGTAACTAATGATAAAAGTGAGCACAAACGGTATTGCAATGCTAGGAAACAAGGCCTAGGGTTCATACTTTCACTAGTGCAAGTTCTCTCAACAATAATAACATAACTGGATCATATACCTATCCCTCAAATGCAATAAAGAGTCACTCAAAAGTCACTACTAGCGGAGAACAAACGAAGAGATTATTGTAGGGTACGAAACCACCTCAAAGTTATCCTTTCTGATCGATCTATTCAAGAGTCCGTAGTAAAATAACACGAAGCTATTCTTTCTGTTCAATCTATCATAGAGTTCGTAGTAGAATAACACCTTAAGACACAAATCAACCAAGACCCTAATGTCACCTAGATACTCCAATGTCACCTCAAGTATCCATGGGCATGATTATATGATATGCATCACACAATCTCAGATTCATCTATTCAACCAACACAAAGTACTTCAAAGAGTGCCCCAAAGTTTCTACCAAAGAGTCAAGACGAAAACGCGTGCCAACCCCTATGATAGATTTCCAAGGTCACGGAACCCGCAAGTTGATCACCAAAATTTACATCAAGTAGATCATGTGAATATCCCATTGTCACCATAGATAAGCACATGCAAGACATACATCAAGTGTTCTCAAATCCTTAAAGACTCAATCCGATAAGATAACTTCAAAGGGAAAACTCAGTCCATTACAAGAAGGTAGAGGGGGAGAAACATCATAAGATCCACCTATAATAACAAAGCTCGCGGTACATCAAGATCGTGCCATATCAAGAACATGAGAGAGAGAGATCAAACACATAGCTACTAGTACATACCCTCAGCCCCGAGGGTGAACTACTCCCTCCTCGTCATGGAGAGTGCCGGGATGATGAAGATGGCCACCGGTGAGGGATCCCCCCTCCGGCAGGGTGCCAGAACAAGGTCACGATTGGTTTTTGGTGGCTACAGAGGCTTGCGGCGGCGGAACTCCTGATCTATTTGTGCTCCTAGATGTTTTCGGGGTATATGGGTATATATAGGAGGAAGAAGTAGGTCGGTGGAGCTGCGAGGGGCCCACGAGGGTGGGGGGCGCGCCCAGGGCGCAGGCGCGCCTCCTTGCCTCGTGGCCTCCTCGCTTCTTTCTTGACGTCCACTCCAAGTCCTATGGATCACGCTCGTTCCAAAAATCACTCTCTCGAAGGTTTCATTCCGTTTGGATTCCGTTTGATATTCCTTTTCTGCGAAACACTGAAATAGGCAAAAAACAACAATTTGCACTCGGCCTCCGGTTAATAGGTTAGTAACAAAAATAGTATAAAAGTGTATAATAAAGCCCATTAAACATCCAAAACAGATAATATAATAGCATTGAATAATCAAAAATTATAGATACGTTGGAGATGTATGACGTGGCAGCAGCACAGCCGAGCCGCGCCAGCTCCTCCCTGCCTGCCTGGCCTCCCCGCGCCCATCCTCTCGTGCCTGGGAGACGCCCTCAGCCCCCTGGTCCTTTCCCCTCCTCTGCTCCCTCCCTTCTCTCTATTCATGAGCGCCCAGATGCAGACGAGCACCGCCACATCCACCGCCTCCTCCTCGCTTCTCCGACCGGTCCAGATGCCCCGTTGTACTGCTCTTCATCTCCTTGTCGACGCACGCAACACTAGGAGCAGCAAAGCGCTGCCCCCGTCATCTCTATCGCCGCCTCTACTTTGTCATCGCCGTCGTCGATTCGCTGACCATAGTGCTTCCCCGACCTCGTCGTTGTTGCTGCCAGACACCCTGTGAGCTTCCGTGCCGAACCCCTCTCTTCCCCCTCGTGTTCGCGAGCTCCACGATGCATCTCCGCCATGGCCGAGAGCTTGGCTCTGCCGCGCATGTTTCCTCTGTCGTTCTAGCCACTGCCGCTCGCGTCCAAGCCTACTAACGGACTCAGCCTGCTCCCAGGAGCCGAGGGCACCCATCCGCTAGCCCTCCCGTGCATGATAACGGCGCACCCGACCCCGCTCGAACTCCGGCCGCCGCCACGAGCTCGCTTTCGGCAAACTCTGGCCACCCTGTGCCCTCCCGTTGGTCCCCCTGAATGCGCACGGGCATGGGCTACCTCCTGGTGCCCTCGGCGCATGGATCTGTCGCCTCTGGCGCAACTCTGGCGGCCGCCGCCGCGGATTGAGGTCAGTGTTTAGGATGAAACATGATTAGGAAAATTTTGATAATAGTTTTGGAGTTGGAAATTGATGTAGCTTTGAATTCCACTTTAATAAAAATGCCTTTCTGTTGCATTAGCTCAAATCACAGCATGTTGCCATGTCATGATCATGCATCATATTGTCGCATTGCATTGATTGTGTTTCCTCTCTGTTGCCGGTATTTGTCCTCTCTCAGTAGACGTGTTCCGGCGATGACTTCGATGACACTAATGAAGAACTATACTATCTTCAGAAGTGCCAGGCAAGCAAAACAACCTTGTTAATTCTGATACAATCCCACTCTCTCACTCCTGCTCTCTTTTACTGCATTAGGACAACAACATTTCAACTATTACATGCTGCGGTAGCTGAACCCCTTTCCTCTACATGACCTGTCATTGCCACAATAAATAGATGAAACCCACTAGCATGAGTAGGAGTTGTTTGAGCCCTGATGTGCCTACTCATTCATGTTTGTTTGTCATGCCTGCTACTGCTTAGAGTTGAGTCAAGTCTGATTCATCGGGGATGAATTGGAGGTGTGTGAACATGTCCTACTATGTGAGAGCTAAGTGTGTGAACACGATTTGGTAAAGGTAGCAGTGAGAGGCCATGTAGGAGTACATGGTGGGTTGTCTCACTGAATCCGTCCTCAGGAACTGAGTTCTGTGTTTGTGATCCATGAACAGTTACGACCACACATTGGGCTCCGGGCACTCCAAGCTCTCTCGACTTATTAATCAACTCGATCTCTGTCTAGGAGTTGCAACTAGTTTCTGGTGTTTGTAGGTAGTGCTAGTAGTCTACCAAGTGGCACCCGATATAGGTGGGCTTGTGACAGACTAGGTGAAGTGGCATGGTGTACCAAGTGGCACCCGGATGGTGAGCTTGGGAACCCTGCTCACATCATTCGGGGCCGTGAGCAACACCCCAGCCGGATCTCCTTGCGGATGGAACCCGAATAGGCGATAAACCTGGACTAGAGACTTGTGTGGTTAGTTAGGTCGTGGCCGACACCCTCGCCAGGCTTCCTCTTGAAGGTTGCCGAGATACATGGAGGTAAGTGGCCAGAGCGTGTGTGAAGAAGTACACCCCTGTAGGGTTAGTATGATCTATTTGAATAGTCGCGTCCGTGGTAAAGGACCTCTGGGTTGCCTATACAGTTCATAGACAAGTGAAAGTGGATACTCTAAAATGCGCAAGATAAGTGTGAGTGCTATGGATGGCCTTCTCGTAGGGAGACGGGAGCGGATGTCAGCGTCTTGGACTTGAGGGTATCTAGTCCTGCCTGCCTACGGCCCACCACGTGGCTCCATCGACAGCGTGGTACAACCCAGCTTCAACAACGACACAGCAAGACCCTCATGAGGGGCCAAGTGTAACGCCCCGGATTCGATGCGCCAGGTGTCTGCCAGTTATTCGTCGTCATTGCCATGTCATTTTCTTGTGTGTTGCATTTTGCCATGTCATCATCTGCATTTCATCTGCATGTTTTTCAAAACTTGCATCCGCTCGGGTCCTCCCGGTTCTCTCCGTTGTCCGTTAGGAGTCCAGACCACACTCGCACACGCCCGCGCCACCTCCGAAATATTATTTTATAAGTGGCATAAAAATGTTCTCAGAATGGGTTGTAACTTGGCGTGCGGTCTTATTATAGTGTAGACAGAGCGCTTGTCAAGTTTCGTCGCATTCGGAGTTCGTTTGACTGCCCAACCGATAAATGGATAGTGGTACCGTTGCCAGTATCTTCGTCGGAAGTTTCGGTATCCGAAACTGCCGCCGGGCTGCACTTCCCTTCTCTTCCCTCAGGCCAAGCAATCTCTTCATAGCCCACCTAGGCCTGCCAACCCCCCCTCGCGATCAGATCCGTCGGATTACGATCGGGGGCTCCGAAACGCTCCTAAAACCCCAAACCCTAGCCACCTACCCTATATAAATAACCCCTAGTCCATTTTTGGGCATTTCCTAGCCTCCACCTACCCCTAGCCTTCTCCCACCTTGCAGCCGCCGCTTCCAGCCTCGTTTTCCACGCCGGCCGCCTCCCCTCTGCCACTTGGCGCCCCTCGGCTGCCCCGCCGCCACCAGAAACCACCTACGCTGTCGTCTGTGGCCTCTCCGGCGCTGCCACGTGCCCCACCTTCGCCCACCACTTCCTCCCACCTCCCCGCGGCCCTCCAGGCCCGCAATAGGCCCGCCCCGGGCCAGATCTGGGCCCGGAGGGAGCCCGCGCGTCGCCGCCCACCCGAGTGCCTCCCGTGTCCCGCAGCTATCGCCCCGCCGCCCGATCCCGAGTGGCTCCCGCAGGAGCCCCGTCGCCAGGTCGTCGCCCCGCCGAGCGTCACCGGCGACCAACTCCGGCGACCTCCGCCGCAGGTCACGCTGCCGCCCGGTCTCTCTCTCCCTTCCCTTTCTACTTCCTTCCCTCACCAGCTCTCTCTCCCCCGCAGCTAGCCGCCGTCGCCATGAACGCCTCCAGCGAGCTCCGCCGTGGGCATCACCACCTCATCGCCGGCCTCCTTCTGCCAGATCCGGGCAGGGGATGGTCGGATCCATCCATCCCCAACCTCTCGCCGACCCCTACATCACCGGAGCGCTGCCCCGCCGCCGGTATCCACCACGTCGACCTCCTGCCTCGTCCTTGTTCGGGCAGAGGACGAGGGCATCCTCCCCGCGCACGTGGGCCAGCGCGTCGCCCTGCTAGTGGGTCACCCCACTTCCAAGGCCCACGTCGCCTCGGCCCAGCCCCGGCCTGCCTCCTCCCGCGTCATGGGCCGAAGCCCAGGGTGAGCCGCCCCCTATCCCACGCCTTGTGCGTCGTTTAGCATCTTAGCCCGCGTCTATTTTTTTCCAGAAAATGCCTAAGTCCCGAAATATTTTGACATTATCATGCCATGTTCAACGCATCAATCTCTGCATCCGTAGCTCCGTTTCATGCGTGTAATATGCCAAATTGTTCGTCTCAACGAGTACTTCACTTCATTCCATTGCATCATGTTCATTTGAGCCCATCTTGATGCCTGAAACATCGTTGCAAGAGTGCTTCATAATGTTGTCTGCTGTCTGTTAATAGAACATGCTCTTTTGTCATTTTTGCCATGATTGATGTGTGCATCCTATGAGGTTGATGTCTACATGTGTTTTGAACTATGCCATCTCTTCTTTACAGAGGTGCTTACCATGTATTTTTATTAATCAATGTGGTGACTAGCACAAGCATGTAAACTAGGCTTCGTGATGTTGCTGATTTTAGTCCCTGTTCTGCTGTTATTTTGATGCCATGTAAACTTAATGCTACAGAGAGATCCATGCATATTTTGAGATATTGAAGTAAGGATGTTTTGAACATATGGTTGTTCTCTATCCATTTATGCCCCCGTTTGCATTTATGGAGTAGTCTAGCATGTCATATTCGTGCTCTACTTTTGCTTCAAAATGTTTCCTGGCAGATTGTTTACATGTTATTCAATTTTGCCAAGGTTGTTGTAGTTGATCCTTGCATGCTATGAACTTGTTCTTGCCTTGGTTTGTTTCATAAACATGTCTTCTTGCTGATGCTATGCTTATCTTGTCATGCAATGACTTGTGGTTAGTGAATCGATCTTGTTAAGTAGGGTACTTGCTGTTGCTGTTTTGCTAGGCTGAATCTGTTATTTTGTGATGCTATGTACACCTGCTGCTACAAATCATTCTATGCATAATCTAGAGATGTTCACTAAGAGTGTTTTGTTCTACATGTCATGATCTATCCATTCATGCCCCTGGTTGCATTTATAGCCTGTTGTAGTTTATTGCAATCTTGCTCCAAAGTTGCTATATAATGTTGTTGTCAGCCTGTTAACATTAAGTTCAGTTTTGCCATGTGTTTTTTTCTAGTGATCCATGCACCCTATGGACTTTCTCTTGCCATGCTTAGCTTAATAAACATGCCTTCTTACTGTTGGGTGCCTTTCCATGCCATGTATTTCTCTCTGGTGAGCGGTACAAGCTCACCAACATGCCTTCATAATTCTGTTTCTGCCATGTTTGAATCTGTATTATAACTTGCTATGTTTACATGGGTGCCATCATATCTTCTGAACCTTTTTGGCTCATGGTTAGTAAGGGACTTTTGTTCTATGCAATTAGTAGATTCATGACATGCCTTTGTTTGCCTTGATAAGTTCCTGTAACATGTTGTTTGATAGCTCTAAACATTGCAACCTGATGTTATTTTCTGCAAAGTCTGAATTGTTATCATTTGCAATCTTGCCATGTGTGTTTGAGCATGTTCTAGTGATTTCTGGAGTTAGCTCAGTGTTCATGTTTTGTTATGCTGTACCTGTACATCATTCCCATGTCTTTTTTTTTCATGTTGAGATGCTGTAGCATGTTGTTTTGGTGCTTGCAAAATGCCTAGTTGTTGTTTTGGACAGATTGTTGTTATGACTTGTATAGTGTATGTGTGGAACTGTTGCTCCGTTTTGAGTGTGCTGTATATGAAACTTGCTTAGAATTGCATGTAGTTTCATATTATTATGTTGCATCATTGTTTTGAGGTGTTTGCTTGATGTTTGTGTGCATTTTGCATCAATGCCATGTTTAACTTGTTTTGCTCATATCTTCTAGGTCGTAGCTCCGAATTAAATGAACTTTATATGTAACTTCACTAGAATCTCGTGTAGATCATCTTGCTGCATCTTAATTTGCTGCTTAACAACTTGAACATAAGGTTTATTCAGATCTGGATCAATTTCGAAATATGCATGTGAGGACTTACCGGAATTGTTATATGTTGTTCCCGGCCTCATTTAAACTTGCCTTGATGTGTTGGTCTTGTTTGCATCATCTCTTGCCATGAGTAGCTTCATGTAGATTTGTCATGCATCATGCTTGTTGTGCATCATGTCTTGTTCATGTGTGGTGTGTTTACCATGTTGTGTGGGCTTTTTCGATAGTTCCTGTTTCGTTGCGACCGTGAGGATTCGTTCGTCTACGCTTGGTTCGGCTTCATCCGTTCGTCTTCTTCATGGACTCGTTCTTCTTCATTGCGGGATTTCAGGCAAGATGACCGCTACCCTGGATCTCACTACTATCATTGCTATGCTAGTTGCTTAGTTCTATCGCTTTGCTGCGTTACCTATCTTTTGCTCATCAAGCCTCCCAAATTGCCATGAACCTCTAACCTTTGACACCCTTCCTAGCAAACCTTTGCTTGGCTATGTTACAGCTTTCGCTCAGCCCTCTTATAGCGTTGCTAGTTGCAGGTGAAGTTGAAGATTGCTCCATGGTGGACAGGATTTTGTTGGGATATCACAATATCTCTTATTTAATTAATGCATCTATATATTTGGTAAAGGATGGAAGGCTCGGCCTTATGCCTGGTGTTTTGTTCCACTCTTGCCGCCCTAGTTTCCGTCATACCGGTGTTATGTTCCCGGATTTTGCGTTCCTTACGCGGTCGGGTGATTTATGGGACCCCCTTGACAGTTCGCTTTGAATAAAACTCCTCCAGCAAGGCCCAACATTGGTTTTACCATTTGCCTCACCACCACCTATACCTTTCCCTTGGGCCGGCCAACCAAAGGGTCATCTTTATTTTAGCCCCCCCGAGCCAGTGCTTGTCTAAGTGTTGGTCCGAACTGAGTAGACTGCGGGGCCCCCTCAGGGAAACTCGAGGTCTGGTTTTACTCGTAGGATGTCTCATCCGGTGTTGCCCCGAGAACGAGATATGTGCAGCTCCTATCGGGATTGTCGGCGCATCGGGCGGCTTTGCTGGTCTTGTTTTACCATTGTCGAAATGTCTTGTAAACCGGGATTCCGAGTCTGATCGGGTCTTCCTGGGAGAAGGTATATCCTTTGTTGATCGCGAGAGCTTATCATGGGCTAAGTTGGGACACCCCTGCAGGGTATAATCTTTCGAAAGCCGTGCCTGCGGTTATAGGCAAATGGGAATTTGTTAATGTCCAGTCGTAGATAACTTGATACCAGATCCGAATTAAAACGCATCAACCGTGTGTGTAGCCGTGATGGTCTCTTTTCGGCGGAGTCCGGGAAGTGAACACGGTTTTTGGGTTATGTTTGACGTAAGTAGGAGTTCAGGATCACTTCTTGATCATTGCTAGTTTCACGTTCGTTCCATTTGCTCTCTTCTCGCTCTTATTTGCGTATGTTAGCCACCATATCATGCTTAGTCGCTGCTACAACCTCACCATTTTACTCCTTTCCATTTCCCATTAAGCTTTGCTCGTCTTGATACCCATGGTAATGGGATTGCTGAGTCCTCGTGGCTCACAGATTACTACAACAACAGTTGCAGGTACAGGTTATGTGATGATCATGACACGAGAGCGATGCTTGCTTGTCTTGAGTTCTTCTTCTGCTTCTTCTTCGATCAAGGGATAGGTTCCAGGTCGGCAGCCTGGGCTAGCAGGGTGGATGTTGTTTGAGTTTCTGTTTGTGTTTCATCCGTAGTCGGATGATGCTTTTATGTAAGATGATGTTGTATTCGTGTGGCTTTGTATGACTCTTGTATGTATCCCCATCTTTTATGTAATGTTGATATAATGATATCCACCTTGCAAAAGCGTTTCAATATGCGGGTTTATCCTTGGTGGGACCTTCGAGTTTCTTTTGGATAGGGTCGCATATTGGGCGTGACAAGTTGGTATCAGAGCCTCGACCGACCTTAGGAGCCCCCTTGATTGATCGTGTAGTTTGGCCATTGTAGAGTCTAGAAGAAAACTGTTTTCGGAATCTAGTTATATCTGAGAGTAGGAATTGTTTTTACTCCTCATCCCCTTCATCGCTCTGGTGAGGAATCTTGACGTAGGTGTTTTGAATTACTCCTCTTCACCTTCAAAATTTTCTTTAGGATCACGCAGTTGGTTTTCCGATTGTTGTTCCTCAGCTCTTTTCATCTAGTGCATTTCTCGTCAAGTTGACTCGAGCCTCTTCATCTTTGAGTTCAATCCTCAGTTGTTTTCTTTCCCACCCGCCCACCCTTCTTCTTCTCGGAACCGGAGTCTGTAATCGAGTATCCATCCTACTCGTGCGAAGTTTTTGCTCTCTCTCCTTAATGATTTCAACCGGTGTTTTTCTCTTCAAGATATTCGTCGATTTCCCCTTCCAAGTTGCCTTTGTTTTCCCACCCTCCCACCCTTTTCTTCCCGAGTCGGACTCTCTCTCTCGACCATCAATTCCATTCGTGTGGAGTCTCTTCAGTCTTCCCTCAACCGGTGAATTCTCGTCTCATTCGTCATGCTTCATCCCTTTCTTTTCCTGGTGCACTCAAGTCAAGTTTTTCGGGTTGATTATATTCTTTCCCTTAGCTCAAGTGTTTTCCCTGCTTGTTCGCCTCTCGCCAGTTAATCATTCCGGAGTTCGTAAGACATCTCAGGAGATTCGCCTGTGTTCTAATTAATTCGTGGTTGTCACCTCATCCAAATATTTCAATTGTTCTGGTGCATCATCTACCTATTCAACAATCCTTTTCAACGGTGCTTTATTTAGTGGGCCCTAACCCACAGGTCTTTTTCCAGGATCTTGCCTGACTCTTCTAATTCCCTCGGAGTTATTCTCAATTCTTTTCAAAGTGTGACGTAAGAATGGATTTCATCAGTCAGATGCCTTTCCAAGATCGATCTCAAATCATTTCATTGTTGGCTCAACCCCTTCGCTTTTCATTCTCCCGGAGTATCTTAGTAATTTTGATCGTGTTTCTCGTCGTCAGTTCAAGATCGAAGAAGAGTTCCTCTTAAATCTTGTCTGTTCTCTCGAAGTTTCGTGGTTCTAGCTTTATGTTATCCTCTCGATTTATTCCATTTGTCAGATATTCTTTTCTCACCCAGCCGGAGTATGTCAGGAGTTGTTTCCCCATTTATTTTCACCGGAGGCCATCGTTCCAGAAGAATTCTTCGTCCTCACATTTCAGCTACCATTACTCAATTATCCTGGTGCTTCGTTCAAGTGTTCTTTAATCAGCTCGTTATATCTTCGTTCTTTTGCAGCTAAATCCCCTCTAGCATATTTGTTCCTCTAATTCTTCCTGATGATTCTTTCTCTTTCATCAATCATTTTCTAATTCTTACGGCGGTTCATTCAGATTCTTTTTCCTTTGTTATCGTATCAATCCATTCCTTCTTTCAATCCTACCGGTGATTCATGAAGACCTTCTCAAGTTTGCACTATGTCACTTCTCAATCCTTTTTCAAGAAGAATAAGTAGTATGCAAAATCCATTGTTGGTCATCAATTTAATTTGATGAAGGATAAGCATACAATAAATCTTATTCTTATTTCATCCAAGTGAGTAATCCCTTCCTTCGGAATTTGTTCTTGGTAAATAAATTCTAGTTCCAAGTGTTTTCATCTTTTCTTTTCCGGAGTTCAATTTCCTCGACTATTTTGTCGGAACCTCCATCTAAATCATCGCAAGGCTCATCTTATTCTTTCATCCTTTATTGTATCTAATCATCCTTTTATTACCAGAGTTCTTCATGGTGATTCTTCATGATTTAATTCATTCTTCAAGAGTTCATCAAGATTTTGTTGGAGGAGTTCAAGTATCTTTTCTTCTCGCGTCTCGAAGTGCAATTAATTCTCCATATTCTTTTGAAGTGGAGTTTTGCATTTCTTCGTTCTTCCCAGATATTCAAGCATTTGGTTGTGACATAATTTCACCTCAAGTTTTGAGATTTATCCATAAGTCCACAACAAGCTTCTTCTTTTCGTTGTTGATTTTCTCAACAACTCCGTTCAACACTTCCTACTAAGTTATTTTCATTCATTTCTTCCAATTCTTCCGGAGGCTTTCCGTTGTTCATCTCGTCAAGTGTCATTCCATCTTGTGAAGCTCGTGTTCTATTCTTTCCATGTTCGGTCGGAGATTTGCCTAAATCCTTTTAGTCTTATTCGCTTCTTATCTTGTTCTAACTAGAGTGGTTTCATAGTCTATATGATTCCGTGAGTTTTCGATTCTTGTCAGTCTCGTCGCTCCTCTCTTCTTCTCGAGACTCTCGACTCTTTTCGATAGTTCCTGCTTCTTCTTTTGAGTTCTTGTTTCACCTCATCCCTTTTTCCCTTCCATCTCGAACTTAAGATCTCGGGACGAGATCTCTTGTTAGTGGAGGAGTGTTGTAACGTCCCGCAGCTATCGCCCCGCCGCCCGATCCCGAGTGGCTCCCGCAGGAGCCCCGTCGCCAGGTCGTCGCCCCGCCGAGCGTCACCGGCGACCAACTCTGGCGACCTCCGCCGCAGGTCACGCTGCCGCCCGGTCTCTCTCTCCCTTTCCTTTCTCCTTCCTCCCCTCACCACCTCTCTCTCCGCCGCAACTAGCCGCCGTCGCCATGAACGCCTCCAGCGAGCTCTGCCGTGGGCATCACCACCTCACCGCCGGGCTCCTTCCGCCAGATCTGGGCAGGGGATGGTCGGATCCATCCATCCCCAACCTCCCGCCGACCCCTACATCGCCGGAGCGCTGCCCCGCCGCCGGTCTCCACCAGTCGACCTCCTGCCTCCTCCTCATTCGGGCAGAGGACGAGGGCATCCTCCTCGCGCACATGGGCCAGTGCGTCGCCCTGCTGGTGGGTCACCCGACCTCCAAGGCCCACGTCGCCTCGGCCCAGCCCCGGCCTGCCTCCTCCCACGTCATGGGCCGAAGCCCAGGGTGAGCCGCCCCCTATCCCACGCCTTGTGCGTCGTTTAGCATCTTAGCGCGCGTCTGTTTTTTTCCAGAAAATGCCCAAGTCTCGAAATATTTTGACATTATCATGCCATGTTCAACGCATCATATCTCTGCATCCGTAGCTCCGTTTCGTGCGTGTAATATGTCAAATTGTTCGCCTCAACGAGTGCTTCATTTCATTCCATTGCATCATGTTCATTTGAGCCCATCTTGATGCCTGAATCATCGTTGCAAGAGTGCTTCATAATGTTGTCTGCTGTCTGTTAACAAAACATGATGTTTTGTCATTTTTGCCATGATTGATCTGTGCATCCTATGAGGTTGATGTCTACATGTGTTTTGAACTATGCCATGTCTTCTTTACAGAGGTGCTTACCATGTATTTTTGTGATCAATGTGGTGACTAGCACAAGCATGTAAACTAGGCTTCATGATGTTGCTGATTTTAGTCCCTGTTCTGCTGTTATTTTGATGCCATGTAAACTTGATGCTACAGAGAGATCCATGCATATTTTGAGATACTTAAGTAAGGATGTTTTGAACATATGGTTGTTCTCTATCCATTTATGCCCCTGTTTGCATTTATGGAGTAGTCTAGCATGTCATTTTCGTGCTCTACTTTTGCTTCAAAATGTTTCCTGGCAGATTGTTTACATGTTATTAAATTTTGCCAAGGTTGTTGTAGTTGATCCTCGCATGCTATGAACTTGTTCTTGCCTTGGTTTGTTTCATAAGCATGTCTTTTTGCTGATTCTATGCTTATCTTGTCATGCAATGACTTGTGGTGAGTGAATCGAGCTTGTTAAGTAGGGTCCTTGCTGTTGCTGTTTTGCTAGGCTGAATCTGTTATTTCGTGATGCTATGTAAACCTGCTGCTACAAGTCATTCTATGCATAATCTGGAGATGTTCACTAAGAGTGTTTTGTTCTACATGTCATGCTCTATCCATTCATGCCCCTGGTTGAATTTATAGCCTGTTGTAGTTTATTGCAATCTTGCGCCAAAGTTGCTACATAATGTTGTTGTCAGCCTGTTAACATTAAGTTCAGTTTTGCCATGTGTTTTTTTCTAGTGATCCATGCACCCTATGGACTTTCTCTTGCCATGCTTAGCTTCATAAACATGCCTTCTTACTGTTGGGTGCCTTTCCATGCCATGTATTGCTCTGTGGTGAGTGGTACAAGCTCACCAACATGCCTTCATAATTCTGTTTCTGCCATGTTTAAATCTGTATTATAACTTACTATGTATACATGGGTGCCATCATATCTTCTAAACCTTTTTGGCTCATGGTCAGTAAGGGACTTTTGTTCTATGCAATTTGTAGATTCATGACATGCCTTTGTTTGCCTTCATAAGTTCCTGTAACATGTTGTTTGATAACTCTAAACAATGCAACCTGATGTTATTTTCTGCAAAGTCTGAACTGTTATCATTTGCAATCTTGCCATCTGTGTTTGAGCATGTTCTAGTGATTTCTGGAGTTAGCTCAGTGTTCATGTTTTGTTATGCTTTACCTGTACATCATGCCTATGTGTTTTGTTTTCATGTTGAGATGCTGTAGCATGTTGTTTTGGTGCTTGCAAAATGCCTAGTTGCTGTTTTGGACAGATTGTTGTTATGACTTGTATAGAGTGTATGTGTGGAACCGTTGCTCCGTTTTGAGTGTGCTCTATATGAAACTTGCTTAGAATTGCATGTAGTTTCATTTTATTATGTTGCATCATTGTTTTCAGGTGTTTGCTTGATGTTTGTGTGCATTTTGCATCAATGCCATGTTAAACTTGTTTTGCTCATATCTTCTAGGCCGTAGCTCCGAATTAAATGAACTTTATATGTAACTTCACTAGAATCTCGTGTAGATCATCTTGGTGCATCTTAATTTGCTGCTTAACAACTTGAACATAAGGTTTATTCAGATCTGGACCAATTTCGAAATGTGCATGTGAGGACTTACCGGAATTGTTATATGTTGTTCCTGGCCTCATTTAAACTTGCCTTGATGTGTTGCTCTTGTTTTCATCATCTCTTGCCATGAGTAGCTTCATGTAGATTTGTCATGCATCATGCTTGTTGTGCATCATGTCTTGTTCATGTGGTGTGTGTTTACCATGATGTGTGCTTCTTTTCGATAGTTCCTGTTTCGTTGCGATTGTGAGGATTCGTTTGTCTATGCTTGGTTCGGCTTCATCCGTTCATCTTCTTCATGGACTCGTTCTTCTTCATTGCGGGATTTCAGGCAAGATGACCGCTACCCTGGATCTCACTACTATCATTGCTATGCTAGTTGCTTCGTTCTATCGCTTTGCTGCGTTACCTATCTTTTGCTCATCAAGCCTCCCGAATTGCCACGAACCTCTAACCTTTGACACCCTTCCTAGCAAATCTTTGGTTGGCTATGTTACCGCTTTCGCTCAGCCCCTCTTATAGCGTTGCTAGTTGCAGGTGAAGTTGAAGATTGCTCCATGGTGGACAGGATTTTGTTGGGATATCACAATATCTCTTATTTAATTAATGCATCTATATATTTGGTAAAGGGTGGAAGGCTCGGCCTTATGCCTGGTGTTTTTTCCACTCTTGCCGCCCTAGTTTCCGTCATACCGGTGTTATGTTCCCGGATTTTGCGTTCCTTACGCGGTCGGGTGATTTATGGGACCCCCTTGACAGTTCGCTTTGAATAAAACTCCTCCAGCAAGGCCCAAAATTGGTTTTACCATTTGCCTCACCACCACCTATACCTTTCCCTTGTGCCGGCCAACCCAAGGGTCATCTTTATTTTAGCCCCCCCGGGCCAATGCTTGTCTAAGTGTTGGTCCGAACTGAGTAGACTGCGGGGCCCCCTCGGGGAAACTCGAGGTTTGGTTTTACTCGTAGGATGTCTCGTCCGGTGTTGCCCTGAGAACGAGATATGTGCAGCTCCTATCGGGATTGTCGGCGCATCGGGCGGCTTTGCTGGTCTTGTTTTACCATTGTCGAAATGTCTTGTAAACCGGGATTCTGAGTCTGATCGGGTCTTCCTGGGAGAAGGTATATCCTTCGTTGATCGCGAGAGCTTATCATGGGCTAAGTTGGGACACCCCTGCAGGGTATAATCTTTCGAAAGCCGTGCCTGCGGTTATAGGCAGATGGGAATTTGTTAATGTCCGGTCATAGATAACTTGACACCAGATCCAAATTAAAACGCATCAACCGTGTGTGTAGCCGTGATGGTCTCTTTTCGGCGGAGTCCGGGAAGTGAACACGGTTTCTGGGTTATGTTTGACGTAAGTAGGAGTTCAGGATCACTTCTTGATCATTGCTAGTTTCACGACCGTTCCATTTGCTCTCTTCTCGCTCTTATTTGCGTTGCTGCAACCTCACCATTTTACTCGTTTCCATTTCCCATTAAGCTTTGCTAGTCTTGATACCCATGGTAATGGGATTGCTGAGTCCTTGTGGCTCACGGATTACTACAACAACAGTTGCAGGTACAAGTTATGAGATTATCATGACGCGAGAGTGATGCTTGCTTGTCTTGAGTTCTTCTTCTGCTTCTTCTTCGATCAAGGGATAGGTTCCAGGTCGGCAGCCTGGGCTAGCAGGGTGGATGTCGTTTGAGTTTTTGTTTGTGTTTCATCCGTAGTCGGATGATGCTTTTATGTAAGATGACGTTGTATTCGTGTGGCTTTGTATGCCTCTTGTACGTATCCCCATCTTTTATGTAATGTTGATGTAATGATATCCACCTTGCAAAAGCATTTCAATATGCGGGTCTATCCTTGGTGGGACCTTCGAGTTCCTTTTGGATAGGGTCGCATATTGGGCGTGACACCAAGCCTCGCGAGGCGGATGACGCCAAGACCCCTAAAGGAGTTGGCCTCCTCAGGAGGTCTCCTGAGGGGCGGAGAGATCTATGCAGCTACCTCATGAGGCTCAGCTGATGTGAGCCATGACGACCAAGGCCAGGCAGGCACCAGGCGGGCGCAGAGCGCAGCTTTCCTCTTCGGTGCAAGGGACGAAAGCCATAGGCACGGAGTCCTGAGGAATCAGCCAAAGGTTTCCATTCTGGTTCAATGAGACCAAGACCGCCAGGACGACAGGATGGAGGTCATCACCGAGCCCACCGCAGCGTCACAGCCAGAGGCTTTTCGCAGGTGAAGACTACTTTTGTCGGATAGACTGCACTACTTGTCCCCTTTTAAATCCCGTTGTTGTGGAATCCCTTCCTGCTCATATTTGGGAGGAGGACCAAGGCACTATATATAGGACTTAGCCACCACCCTAGAAGGGGGACCGAAACTAGAACAAGTAGACCACCACACCAGCTCAAGAACACCTCACCTCCTAAGGATTGTTCATCCTTTGTACTAGTTCCTCCATAGCCCCACGAGGCAATCCACCACACACACTGGAGTA
The DNA here is from genome assembly GCF_002162155.2 of Triticum dicoccoides. Lineage (NCBI taxonomy): Eukaryota > Viridiplantae > Streptophyta > Magnoliopsida > Poales > Poaceae > Triticum > Triticum dicoccoides. The sequence continues at coordinate 361,556,847 of NC_041391.1, read as the reverse complement.
GGGTATTACACCACAACGGTGGCCCAAACCAGTATAAATTTATGTGCCTTTGTATCTCTATGAGCTCTTCGCGCTAGGCTAGGGAGGATCACGAGTAGGGTGGCGAAGAGGGCCAGGGCGTCAGTAGGCGACCAGCCCCCGGCGGGTGCTTCGCACACGCCGGTGGTGGATGTCAGCTTCGACAACAGCCCCCGGCTTAGCTCCCAACGTGAGTTCGCCATCTGCCCCTTGTCAACGCGTGCCGGGGTACGGCTTCTTAGCGCTAACCTTGTCGTGGCTGCAGGAGGAGGACGGTAACAGGAAGAGCCACCAAGGGCCACCTCCAACACGCCGTCCCCATCGACCACACCGCCCCGAGGGACGTCCCCGGCAAGGGCACCAAGCGCCGAGCCCATGCACATGGAGGAGGAGGAGGTGGACTTAGGCACTGGTGGCCCTGTCCCGGCAACAGACATCGGCGGGAAGGGGGCCACCTCTTCCCAGCCCGGCACGGGTAAGCCCCCTGCTCCTCCCTCTTTTTTTCATTTGAATCTTGATCTTGGCCCTGCCTCATTTCCTCTTTCGGCGTTCAGATCCCCCCCCCCCGGCGGACTAGGAGGACACCGACACCATCAACACGGTGGTCGCTGCAGACACCGTGGCCGAGGCCGACAAGGTCACCGCCGAGGAGGTCACCGAGACCATCACCGAGGACAACACTAAGGGGCCCGCTGGAGGGACCGAGGAGGTCGACACCGAGGAGGCCGACAAGGGCACCGCCGAGGAGGCCGACAAGGGGCCCGCGGAGGAGGCCGACAAGGGGCCTGCCGTGGAGGCCGGCAAGGGCGCTACCGAGGAGGAGGATGTAGTCGACAATTAACCTTCCTCCTCCATTGCCTCTGGCTCGAGCAGGTACCTGAAGGTGGGCGACGACCTATTCATCCACCTCCCAGGGACGGTGGGCACCAGGGCGCCGACCGAGGGGGAGGTGTTCGACGACGAGGTGCTTGCCGCCGTCGGGCTAGAGGTCGTTGATACGTCCATTTTGCATCATGCTTTTATATCAATATTTATTGCATTATGGGCTGTTATTTCACGTTATGTCACAATACTTATGGCTATTCTCTCTTATTTTTCAAGGTTTACTTGAAGAGCGAGAATGTCGGCAGCTGGAATTCTGAGCTGGAAAAGGAGCAAATATTGGAGACCTATTCTGCGCAACTCCCAAAGTCTTGAAACTCCACAGAATATCTTAAAATAAATAAAGAAAAATCGTCGCCAAAGATGAAGGCCAGGGGGCCCACACCCTACTCACGAGGGTGGGGGCGCCCCCCCGGGGCGCGCCCCCTACCTCGTGGGCCCCCTGGTGGCTCTCCGACGCCCATCTTCTCCTATATGAAGTCTTTCAATGAGAAAAAAAATAGAAGGCTACCTTTCTGGACGAGACTCCGCCGCCATGAAGCGGAACCTTGGCAGAACCAATCTAGGGCTCTGGCAGAGCTGTTCTGCCGGGGACACTTCCCTCCGGGAGGGGGAAATCATCACCATCGTCATCACCAACGCTTCTCTGATCGGGAGAGGGCAATCTCCATCAACATCCTTACCAGCACCATCTCATCTCCAAACCCTAGTTCATCTCTTGTATCCAATTCTTGTCTCCAAGTCCGGGATTGGTGCTAGTAGGTTGCTAGTAGTGTTGATTACTCCTTGTAGTTGATTCTAGTTGGTTTATTTGGTGGAAGATCATATGTTCAGATCCTTTGTGCATTTTATTACCCCTCTGATTATTAACATGAATATGCTTTGTGAGTAGTTATGTTTGTTCCTGAGGACAAGGGAGAAGTCATGCTATTAGTAGTCATGTGAATTTGGTATTCGTTCGATATTTTGATAAGATGTATGTTGTCTAGCCTCTAGTGGTGTTATGTGAACTTCGACTACATAACACTTCACCATTATTTGGTCCTAGAGGAAGGCATTGGGAAGTAATAAGTAGATGATGGGTTGCTCGAGTGACAGAAGCTTAAACCCTAGTTTATGCGTTGCTTCGTAAGGGGCTGATTTGGATCCATATGTTTCATGCTATGGTTAGGTTCACCTTAATACTTTTGTTGTAGTTGCGGATGCTTGCAATAGAGGTTAATCATAAGTGGGATGCTTGTTCAAGTAAGAACAGCACCCAAGCACCGGTTCACCCACATATCAAATTATCAAAGTACTGAACGCGAATCATATGAGCGTGATGAAAACTAGCTTGACGATATTCCCATGTGTCCTCGGGAGCGATTTTCCCATTATAAGAGTTTGTCCAGGCTTGTCCTTTGCTACGAAAAGGATTGGGCCACCTTGCTGCACTTTATTTGCTCTTTTTACTTGTTGCTCGTTACAATTTATCTTATCACAAAACTATTTGTTACCACTTATTTCAGTACTTGCAGAGAATACCTTGCTGAAAACCGCTTATCATTTCCTTCTGCTCCTCGTTGGGTTCGACACTCTTACTTATCGAAAGGACTAAGATAGATCCCCTATACTTGTGGGTCATCAAGACTCTTTTCTGGCGCCATTGCCGGGGAGTGTAGCACCTTTGGTAGGTGGAATTTGGTAAGGAAAAATTTATATAGTGTGCTGAAATTTTCTGTCACTTGTTACTATGGAAAGTAATTCTCTGAGGGGCTTGTTCAGGGTATCTTCACCACGTCTAGTAGAGCAAAGAGTTGCTCCTCAACCTATTGAACCTATTGAAAATGAAACTCCTTTTGAAATTCCTTCGGGTATGATGGAAAAACTGCTAGCTAACACTTTTACAGGAGATGGAACAAAGCATCCTGATGAACTTCTACTCTATGTGGATGAAGTTTGTGGACTATTTAATCTTGTAGGTATACCCGATGATGTTGTTAAGAAGAAGGCCTTCCCTTTATCTTTGAAGGGAGACGCATTGACATGGTACAGGCTATGTGATGATACGAGATCATGGAACTATAAAAGATTGAAATTGGAATTTCATCAAAAGTATTACCCTATGCATCTTGTTCATCGTGATCGCAATTATATATATAATTTTTGTCCTCGCGAAGGAGAAAGCATCGCTCAAGCTTGGGGGAAGCTTAAATCAATGTTATATTCATGCCCCAATCATGAGCTCCCAAGAGAAGTAATTATTCAAAGTTTTTATGCTCGGCTTTCTGATAACAATCGCACCATGCTCGATACTTCTTGTGCTGGCTCTTTTATGATGAAGACTATTGAATTTAAATGGAATTTATTGGATAGAATTAAACTCAACTCTGAAGATTGGGACCTTGACGAAGGTAAGGAGTCAGATATGACACCTATGTTTGATGGTGTTAAATCTTTTATGGATACCGATATTTTCCGTAAGTTTACCCCTAAATATGGACTTGACTGTGAGATAGTAGCTTCTTTCTATGAATCTTTTTCTACCTATGTTGATCTCCCCAAGGAAAAGTGGTTTAAATATCATCCTCCCATAGAAGCAAAAGTAGTTGCACCTATTAAAGTTGAAGAGAAGACTGTCACTTATAATGATCCTATTGTTCCCACTTCTTATGTTGAGAAACCACCTTTCCCTGTTAGAATGAAGGATTATGTTAAAGCTTCAACTGTTGTTCGTAAAAGTAATATTAGAACTTATACACCTCTTGAGCAAGTCAAAGTAGAACCTAATATTGCTATTGTTAAAGACCTGTGATAGGCATGCCTGTTATTTCTGTTAAAATAGGAGATCATTGTTATCATGGCTTATGTGATATGGGTGCTAGTGCTAGTGTTATACCTATTACCTTATATGAAGAAATTAAGCATGAAATTGCACCCGCTGAGATAGAAGATATTAATGTTACAATTAAACTTGCCAATAGAGATACTATATCTGCAATGGGAATTGTTAGAGATGTTGAAGTCTTGTGTGGAAAAACCAAATACCCCGCTGATTTTCTTGTTCTTGGTTCTCCACAAGATAGCTTTTGTCCCATTATATTTGGTAGACCCTTCTTGAATACTGTTAATGCTAAGATAGACTGCGAAAAGAATGTTGTTACTATTGGCTTGGATGATATGGTTCATGAGTTTAATTTCTCTAAATTTAGTAAACAACATCGTGAGGAAGAATTGCCTAGTAAAGATGAAATTATTCGTCTTGCTTCTATTGTCGTACCTCCTAGTGATCCTTTAGAACACTATTTGCTAGACCATGAAAATGATATGTTCATGAATGAAAGAAGGGAAATAGATGAAGTATTCTTTAAAAAGGAACCTATTCTTCAACACAATTTGCATGTTGAAATCCTAGGGGATCCTCCTCCACCCAGGGGTGATCCCGTGTTTGAGCTTAAACCGTCGCCTGATAATCTTAAATATGCTTATCTTGATGAAAAGAAAATATATCCTGTCATTATTAGTTCTAACCTTTCAGAGCATGAAGAAGAAAGATTATTTAAAACTCTGAAGAAGCATCGTGCCGCTATTGGATATACTCTTGATGATCTTAAGGGCATCAGGTCCACTCTATGTCAACATAAAATAAATTTGGAAGCGGATGCCAAACCAGTTCGTGATCCTCAACGACGTTTGAAACCTAAAATGAAAGAAGTGGTAAGAAAAGAAATACTCAAGCTTATGGAGGCTGGTATAATTTATCCCATTGCTCATAGTCAGTGGGTAAGTCATGTCCATTGTGTCCCTAAGAAGGGAGGTATTACTGTTGTCCCTAATGATAAAGATGAATTCATTCCGCAAAGAATTATCACAGGTTATAGGATGGTAATTGTTTTCCAAAAATTAAATAAGGCTATTAAGAAAGATCATTACCCCATACCTTTTATTGATCAAATGCGAGAAAGATTATGCAAACATACACATTATTGCTTTCTAGATGGTTATTCTGGTTTCTCTCAAATACCTGTGTCGGCTCGAGATCAATCAAAGACTACTTTTACATGCCCTTTTGGTACTTTTGCTTTTAGACGTATTCCTTTAGGTTTATGTAATGCACCTGCTACCTTCCAAAGATGCATGATGGCTATATTCTCTGATTTTTGTGAAAAAATTTGTGAGGTTTTCATGGACGATTTTTCCGTCTATGGTTCCTCTTTTGATGATTGCTTGAGCAATCTTGATCGAGTTTTGCAGAGATGTGAAGAAACTAATCTTGTCTTGAATTGGGAAAAGTGCCACTTTATGGTTAATGAAGGTATTGTCTTGGGGCACAAAGTTTCTAAAAGAGGTATTGAAGTTGATAAAGCCAAGGTTGATGCTATTGAAAAGATGCCATGTCCCAAGGACATCAAAGGTATAAGAAGTTTCCTTGGTCACACCGGATTTTATAGGAGGTTCATTAAGGACTTCTCAAAAATTTCTCGGCCGCTGACTAATTTACTACAAAAAGATGTACCATTTGTCTTTGATGATGATTGTGTAGAAGCATTTGAAATACTTAAGAAAGCATTAGTCTCTGCACCTGTTGTTTAGCCACCTGATTGGAATTTACCCTTTGAAATCATGTGTGATGCTAGTGATTATGTTGTAGGTGCTGTTCTAGGGCAAAGAGTTGATAAGAAATTAAATGTTATCCATTATGCTAGTAAGACTCTAGACAATGCTCAAAGAAATTATGCTACTACCGAAAAGGAACTTTTAGCAGTTGTATTTGCTTGTGATAAATTCAGACCCCATATTGTTGATTCTAAAGTAACTATTCACACTGATCATGCTGCTATTAAATATCTTATGGAAAAGAAAGATGCAAACCCTAGACTTATTAGATGGGTTCTCTTGCTGCAAGAATTTGATTTGCATATTGTTGATAGAAAAGGAGTTGAGAACCCCGTTGCAGACAACTTATCTAGGTTAGAGAATGTTCTTGATGACCCACTACCTATTGATGATAGCTTTCCTGATGAACAATTAAATGTCATAAGCACTTCTCTTAGCACTCCATGGTATGCTGATTATGCTAATTATATTGTTGCTAAATTTATACCACCTAGCTTCACATACCAACAAAAGAAAAAGTTTTTCTATGATTTCTGACATTACTTTTTGGGTGACCCACATCTTTATAAAGAAGGAGTAGATGGTGTTATTAGACGTTGTGTACCTGAGCATGAACAGGAACGTATCCTATGCAAGTGTCACTCTGAAGCTTATGGAGGACACCACGCTAGAGATAGAACTGCACATAAGGTATTGCAATCCGGTTTTTATTGGCCCACTCTCTTCAAGGATGCCCGTAAGTTTGTTTTGTCTTGTGATGAGTGTCAAAGAATTCGCAATATTAGTAGACGTCAAGAAATGCCTATGAATTATTCACATGTTATTGAACCATTTGATGTTTGGGGCTTTGATTATATGGGACCTTTTCCTGCCTCTAATGGATATACACATATTTTAGTTGTTGTTGATTATGTTACTAAGTGGGTAGAAGCTATTCCAACTAGTAGTGCTGATCATAACACTTCTATTAAAATGCGTAAAGAAGTTATTTTTCCTAGGTTTGGAGTCCCTAGATATCTAATGACTGATGGTGGTTCACACTTTATTCATGGTGCTTTCCGTAAAATGCTTGCTAAATAAGAAGTTAATCATAGAATTGCATCTCCATATCACCCGCAGTCTAGTGGTCAAGTAGAATTGAGGAATAGAGAGCTCAAATTAATTTTGCAAAAGACTGTTAATAGGTCTAGAAAGAACTGGTCCAAGAAACTGGATGACGCATTATGGGCCTATAGAACTGCATCTAAGAATCCTATGGGTATGTCTCCGTATAAAATGGTTTATGGAAAAGCATGTCACTTACCTCTCAAACTGGAACATAAGGCATATTGGGCTATTAAAGAGATCAACTATGATTTCAAACTTGCCGGTGAGAAGAGGTTATTTGATATGAGCTCACTTGATGAATGGAGAACTCAAGCTTATGAAAATGCCAAGTTGTTCAAAGAAAAAGTTAAAAGATGGCATGACAAAAGGATACAAAAGCGTGAGTTTAATGTAGCTGATTATGTATTGCTATACAACTCTCGTTTAAGATTTTTTGCAGGAAAAATTCTCTCTAAATGGGATGGTCCCTACGTTATCGAGGACGTCTATCGTTCCGGTGCCATAAAAATCAACAACTTCGAAGGCAAAATCTGAAGGTGGTAAACGGTCAAAGCATCAAACACTATATCTCAGGTAATCCTATAAATGTTGAAACCAATGTTATTGAAACCGTAACCCCGGAGGAATACATAAGGGACACTTTCCAGACCGTTCTAGACTCCGAAAAGGAATAGGTATGTGGCACGGTAAGTAAACCGACTCCAAAACAATTTTAAGGCAATATTTCTCTGTTTTGTAATATTTAGAAAAATAGAAAAATAAGTGGCAGTCCGGGAAGGACATGAGGGTGGTGGGCGCGCCCTACCCCCCTAGGTGCGCCCCCATACCTCGTGAGCACCTCGTGTGCCCTCCGGTCTCTGTTTTCTTGCACGATACGTATTTTGGTCGGTAAAAAATCATTATATATTCTCCCGAAGGTTTTGACCACCGTATCATGCAAATATCCTCTGTTTTCATTTCGAGCTGTTTCTGTTGCATATTTAGAGCACCATGACTTCTCCCTCCTCCAACAACGAAGAAAAGGATGCTTGGCTATTGAAGATAGAGTTGAAAAGAGAGGAACCAGAAGAGATCAAGAAGGCCATTGAGGCTCAAGCTCTGGTGGTGAAAGAAGAAGACACTCCTCAACCTTTACCTAACCTTTTCACTCCGACAGAGATTGAAGCTTTCAAGATGATTGAGTTAGCCCGCATACAGAACAAGTATCTCACAGAGGAGAATATTTATTTGAAAGATCATATTGCTGGGCTCAAAGGCATTATCCGCAAGTTGGAGGAGCTTTTACGCTCAATGTGCGATTATCCACCGTCATCATCACCACCTCCATCACCAAAGAAGGAGACATAATCACATGGGTATGGGAACTCCCCTTGGCAACTGCCATGCTTGGGGGAGGTGCCCTGGTATCGTATCACCATCACAACTCCTATCTTTACCATTTTTCTTAGTTTGATCCTTTTAGTAATATCTTGATTTAGTAGAATAAAGTCATGGCATGATCTAGTTTTGAGTTTTGCTTTATGATCCTTCTCTGTAATCGAGTCCATGAGCTATATAATAAAGATTAGTGTTGAGTCAAGGGCTTGATTATTTTGCCATGATCTTGGGTGAATAAAAGAAAAGAAGAAAAAGAATAAAAAGAATCAAAGAGTTCATATTGATCTTATTGAAAGCAATGACTTCACATAGAAAGAGTATGATGATTAAAAGTTGTTGGGAGTTGGCAAGTATAGCTTTGGTCATTGTTGCAATTAATAGGAAGTAATAAGGAAAGAGAGGTTTCACATATAGATATATTATCATTGACATCTTTTATGATTGGGAGCACTCATTAAAATATGACATGCTAAAGAGTTGAGGTTGGACAAGGAAGACAACATAATGAGTTATGTTTTCTTACGTCTGAGATAAAGTATGTTGTCATGGATCCTCTAACGTGTTGAGCTTGCCTTTCCCCCTCATGCTAGCCAAATTCTCAGCACCAAGTAGAAATACTACTTGTGCTTCCAAATACCCTTAAACCAGTTCAGCCATGAGAGTCCACCATATCTACCTATGGATTGAGTAAGATCCTTCAAGTAAGTTGTCATCGATGCAAGCAATAAAAATTGCTCTCTAAATATGCATGACTTATTAGTGCAGAGAAAATAAGCTTTGTACGAACTTGTTGTGGAAGTAATAAAAGCGACGGACTGCATAATAAAGGTCCACATACAAGGGGCAATATAAAGTGACGCTCTTTTGCATTAAGATTTTGTGCATCAACCCTAAACGCGCATGACAACCTCTGCTTCCCTCTGCGCAGCGCCTATCTTTTATTATTATCCTCTACCTTATGCAAGAGTCACGGTGATCTTCACCTTTCCTTTTTCATTTTATCCTTTGGCAAGCTCAGCATGTTGGAAAGAACATGATATATAGATATATATCTAATTGAATGTAGGGGAGCATGAATTATTATTGTTGACATTACCATTGAGGTAAAAGGTTGTGGAGCAAAACTATAAGCCCCTATCTTTCTCTGTGTCCGATTAAAACTCCGTAACCACAAGTATTGCGTGAGTGTTAGAAATTATGAAGGACTAAGTGATAGTTGAGTATGTGGACTTGCTTTTAAGCTCTGACATAGACTCTTTCCGATGTTATGATAAATTGCAATTGCTTCAATGACTGAGGTTATAAATTGTTGGTGCTCAATAAGGTTTCTGATTCATAGTTTTGCATTGTGAAAAGATCATCGCTTGAACATAAGTAATCATATGATAAAATCTATATATGTTGCTATTATAGAAATAATCATGATGCCTTCATGTCCGTATTTTATTTTTATCGACGCCTCTACCTCTAAGCATGAGGACATATTTATTGTTATCGGCTTTTCGCTTGAGGACAAGCGAGGTCTAAGCTTGGGGGAGTTGATACGTCCATTTTGCATCATGCTTTTATATCAATATTTATTGCATTATGGGCTATTATTTCACGTCATGTCACAATACTTATGGATATTATCTCTTATTTTACAAGGTTTACATGAAGAGGGAGAATGCCGGCAGCTGGAATTCTGGGCTGGAAAAGGAGCAAATATTGGAGACCTATTCTACGCAACTCCAAAAGTCCTGAAACTCCACGGAATATATTAAAATAAATAAAGAAAAATCGTCGCCAAAGATGAAGGCCAGGGGGCCCACACCCTGCTCACGAGGCCCCCCCCTGGGGCGTGCCCCCTACCTCGTGGGCCCCCTAGTGGCTCTCCTACGCCCATCTTCTCCTATATGAATTCTTTCGATGAGAAAAAAATAGAAGGCAACCTTTCGGGACGAGACTCCGCCACCACAAGATGGAACCTTGGAGGAACCAATCTAGGCCTTCAGCAGAGCTGTTCTGCCGGGGACACTTCCCTCCGGGAGGGGGAAATCATCACCATCGTCATCGCCAACGCTCCTCTCATCAGGAGAGGGCAATCTCCATCAACATCTTCACCAGCACCATCTCATCTCCAAACCTTAGTTCATCTCTTGTATCCAATTCTTGTCTCCAAGTCCGGGGTTGGTGCTAGTAGGTTGCTAGTAGTGTTGATTACTCCTTTTAGTTGATGCTAGTTGGTTTATTTGGTGGAAGATCATATGTTCAGATCCTTTATGCATATTATTACCCCTCTGATTATGAACATGAATATGCTTTGTGAGTAGTTATGTTTGTTCCTGAGGACTAGGGAGAAGTCTTGCTATTAGTAGTCATGTGAATTTGGTATTCGTTCGATATTTTGATAAGATGTATGTTGTCTAGCCTCTAGTGGTGTTATGTGAACGTCGACTACATAACACTTCGCCATTATTTGGGCCTAGAGGAAGGCATTGGGAGGTAATAAGTAGATGATGGGTTGCTAGAGTGACAGAAGCTTAAACTCTAGTTTATGTGTTGCTTCGTAAGGGGCTGATTTGGATCCATATGTTTCATGCTATGGTTAGGTTTGCCTTAATACTTTTGTTGTAGTTGCGGATGCTTGTGATAGAGGCTAATCATAAGTGGGATGCTTGTTCTAGTAAGAACAGTACCCAAGCAGTCGTCGACGAACCGAACACTGGGGGTGGCGGCACTCAAGAGGAGCAGCTCCTCCGGGCTATGGGCGCCAGCTTCTGGAAGCTTCAGGCGCTCCACCGCGCCCGTTTGGACAAGGCGAAGTCCAGGGAGGCAACGGCGGGCAAGGTGGAGGCAAACCTCGAGGAGCGTGTTGCCGAGGCACAGGCTTGGTTCCACCAGGCCCACGAGGAGTTGAGGGCCGCTCAAGCCCAGGTGGCCGCGCGTCAACAGGAGCTCCTCTTGAAGCAGGCCGACATCGAGCCGAGGCCGCCCGGTCCTAGTGCGAGGCCGAGCTGAACTCCTAGGAGGAGGATCTTGTTTCCCATGAAGCGGCACTCGCCAACACACTCCACGGCAAGGACGAGGAGGTCGCGGGGCTCGTCGCGCAGCGGACCCAGGAGCTGGAGCGGGAACACCAGGAAGCACTCGACCCTCAAGCCCTGGTCCATGGCGGCAAGGTAAAGGAGATGGAGGCGGAGTGGGACAGCCTGAAGGCCAGGGCCGATCAGCTGGCGAAGGAGAAGGACTTGGTCAACTGCGCCTTGACGCAGGCGCAGGGCGCGGTCCTCCAGAAGGCCGAGCTGCTCACCCGCGCCAACAACTCCGTCCAGGACCTGAAGCTGAAGCTGGAGGGTCTTGAGAAGATGCTTTCAGAGGCCAAAGCCCAGGAGGAGGCCCTGACCAAGGGCCTGGAGACAGAGAAGCAGCTGTGGAAGGATGATGCTGCCACTCACGAGGATTTTGTGAAGGGCGAGAACCTTTCGATCAGCCGCCTCGTCGATGTCGCCAACAAGACCACCAAGAAGCTGGCTGACATGGGGATGCCGGATGTTAGGTACACCCCGGAGCCGAATGTGAGCCCCAACACCAGGCGGACCCTGTTCTTCGAGGGGGTTCTTGGAGCCTTGGAGCGGTTTCTCTCTAACAGAGTGAGCTCTCTGGCCAATGAGGCCCGGCAGCTTTGCCGAGAAGCCTTGACCAAGGTCCTCACCAAGCTGGCGTACTGGTACCCCGACCTCGACTTCAACACCGCACTGGAGAGCTTGCCGGAGGACATGGACCTCGCGCCACTCAAGGAGCGTATCAAGCCCGTCATCAACCACGTCGACGGAATTGAGAGGATCGAAGGCCAGCGCCGGGGCTAGGCACCCCATTTCTTGTTGCCGCTGCAGGTTCACGACCAAGACAATTCATATCTTTAGTTAGAACCACAGTAACAATTGATGTAATATAACCCTGCAGTACTTTTGAAAAGATGCATGTTATTTTCCAGTTTGATCTTTCTCTGTATGTTCACCCTACGTTAATCGGGTTGGCTTGCCGGCGCGTAAACCCATGCCGCAGCGCATTGAGGACGGATCCCCAATAGCCTGCCGGGTGTGCGTGCGGCCAGGCGAACCACCTTTCCGCCCTCAGCGTGGCTGCTCGAGTTGTCAAGCGGACTCGAGGCAGAATGAGAGCGTTGCCAATAGCGGAAGGCTACCCTGCCGTTCTCGGTGCGGCCGCTCGAACTGTTGAGTGGACTCGAAACAGAATTAGGGCGTTGCTAATAGTGGAAGGGCCCCATCGCGTGCAGGTTTCGTATATAGAGGGAAAGATCTCCAGGGAGAACAACCTTATACAGAAAGAATTGTCCAGAGTTTTTATATAACTTAGCTTTTCTGCCGCCACGCGATCGTTTGCAGTATCTGTGATGTCGTCCGTTCGATTGCCTTCTTTATTGGAAACCATGGCGATGAAGAGCTACTGGACCAGTTACTAGACCGGATTGGCACGACTGCGCCCTCTACCTGGCGCGCCAAAGATGTCGGTGGGAACAACATCTATGGGGTCACAAGAATCCCTACTATGGTCGGCGGGCGCGGGGTCGCGTGAAGAGCGGGTCTAAGAGCTAGCACGAAGGTCGTTTACCTAGGTTCGGGCCGCGGGGATCGTGTAATACCGTAGTACTGCTTTGGTGTGTATATCAGTGTTCTTGAACTAGCTATCGAGCGTGATTTTCCCAAAGAGCCGAATCCCCCTCCAGTACGCCTTGGGCCTCCTTTTATAGTCGAAGGTGGTGCTACAGTGGCACACAGGAGGTGGAAAGGGGTACAGTGCATAAGCTTATCTCTTGCTATTATGGGACAAAACGCATTGAATGCGCCCCTGAGGTGTCCCTCTTGCTTTATTGCCACCTCACCCTACTTCGACACGCGCCCGGGCCAGCGAGGTGGTCTGCGCCATGCAGGCTGGCAGGCTGCTGAGGTGGCGTGGTGGCGGCGTCTTCATGAAGATCTGCATGCCACCACGCACGTGCTTGCTGAGTTGGCCTCGGGATCGTGCGTCGCCACGCAAGTGCCCGGCTGGCTGGCTGGGCTGGCAGCTGCATGGGAACGGCGGTGGAGTCTTGACGCACGCGGGCCTGGCTGCGGCCCCATTGATGTCCTCAGCAAGGGTCTTGCCGGGGGCCCCGGCAAGGGTCTTCCCGCGGCACCACGGTTGTCCCGGCAAGGATGTCGTCGGGGGTCTTGTCCTCTAGTCCTCATCTGATATTGTGTGTTGATGATCTTCACAAAGATCTACATGCCATCATGGAGGCGCCTCTTGAGCCTTGGTTCCAGTGTGGTTGTTGGTATTGGAAGCCTTGGGACCGAGGGTGGTGCGCTCCTTTGGGGTTGGGCAAGCTGCCCCGGCAAGGTCCGTGCCGGGGGAACCCACCTTACCCACCTTGACCGTCTTGTGGCCTCGGCCTCCCACACCTGCCCTATTTATTGCGGCCGTGGCCGTGGCTCTGACTGCCCATGCACAGGTAAAGGGGTACAAAGTAAGACCCCTACTTCTATACACCGACAGCCTATAGAATTACCAAACCAAACTGGTCGAAGTTGAGTCTAGAAATTCTTTAGTTATATAAGGGAATTGATTGTGGATGGGAACGTAAGGTTCTTTTTACTCCTTATACCTTATGCCCTTCTGATCGGAGTCATCTTATCTTTCCTACGGGGTTAAGGAACTAGGCTTCCTCTTCTTTCTATCAGGATCACGTGTCACTAACCCGTAGACCTATAGGATTGATGGATTCAAGCCTCAGCTCAGTTTCTACTACTTTCGTGTGTTCATAGCTGGTCTCAGAACCTTGATTTTGTGATATTGAGTGGTTATGCCACTAATTTGCAGGATGTCTTAAATCTTCTCGAGCATTTACAACCGTTATGTTGTCCGAGTCATCCCAGGTTTCTAAATAGTCTGATGCATTTACAGACCCATTCTTTCCATTCCCGATGATCCTTTGGGCCAGATTAACCACACTAATCGGTGGGTTGAGGCACTACATTGCCTCGGTATATATGTTGGAGCTAGTATTATGACCCTAGGTGTATTAGAGTACCACCTAGTAAGCTAGCCATGATTTGTGTTCCCAGTGTGATGATTCTGGCCATCATTCTCGAAAGCATTTCGTGATGCCATTTAGTTAGCAAGTATTCTACTCTTGGGTTTTGAACCCGAGTTTCACCCTACCTACTTCATGTTGCTAGTGTTTGCTTGTTCCTTTAGGATATTAGTAGTCTTTGTAATAGTCCTCGAGGTCCGTGGTATTTCCTTCTTACAAATACCATGAAATGCTTATGGCAGAAGTTCTTGAACCAAAATATCACAATAAGAGTGCTCCTGACGAGTTCTCCATGCGATAATTATGACTCTGCCAATCCTACCTTTCTGCATGGGTTGTCCGGAAGAAATATGTTGAACTTGTTCAACATGCTAATCCATGCATCCACAACTCAGAAAATCATATGTTCTTTTGAGATTGTCTCTCTTTAGCTATTTTCTGGCCCTCGTCTATCAATTGATAGTCAAGAGTATGCGTGCATTCGTGTTCATCGGTGCTTATTATTCGTGTGGTTCGTCAAGCCATTATATTCCAGAAAGACTAGGAGAAACAAAATCCAGTACCTCATCCATTTCTAGGCTTTGGTCAAAGCAGTTGTATTCCACAGATAAAATGCCAATCCAGCTTTTGTTTTATTCTACCCTGGAGTATTACCGTCTTATGTCTAGAATGTCATGGGAATTGAATACCATCCTAAGAATTCTTGATTTAGTGATACTCTCGCCATCATTATTCATTCCTCGGTCCCGTGTTTTCGCAACCGGAATGCCGACAAGTGAACCATGATGTGTGAAAATCAATACCTCTAGCAACCTTGTTGCTTGGTAGTTAAAGGACAATAATTTCATTCTTAGTATGTTGGTTCTTGAATCATCATTCTGAGATAGATTGTGCTACCTAGTCCTTCTTTCCGTTGCACTATTCAATCAATGAGTTAGGATTGTGTTAATCCCTCGCTCTTTTGATCATATCATCTTGCCCTGAAAAGCAACATATTGGTGGTTCGTGATCTTCCGAATATCCTCTCGGAGTTATCACTAGGTTGTCACCTGACTGTTATGTTGAGCTTGTGATCAAGTTGGTTCCTTGTAACCACCCGTTCTCCAAGAATCTATGTTGAATACCCCTGAGCCAGTTGGTTAAGCTAAACAACAACTTGGAGAGTTGGAAGATAAAAAGTTTGCCCAACTTAGTTTATTTTAAAGGATATCTTGTGTGTGTGTTGAAGAAGGATGGTATCTTCATAGATTAATCATCATGATCAGTTGTTGGACCTATCATCTTATCCAATCTTTGATTTGAGTATGGGATATCGTCAAATCAAATCAGGACCAACGATATTCGTAATGTTGTCTTACTCTAGGTTGATCCTTCGAGCATACACCATTACATCTTTTGGGTCTGACCAATGCTATCACCTTGTTCACATAGTTGTGTAATTCCATCTTGATCAGAATCTCGATGATTTGTTGTTGAGCCCATCAACAACATTCCTATCTTCTCCATGATTTGTTGGACATTAAGCTAGTGTTGGCAACTTTTATAAGCATTATCTTCATGTTCTGTTCATGAAGCATATGTTCGGATGAAAGAAGTGACTTCCTCTAATACATGTGCATTTGATTCAAGTTGCCTCCGTGAATTCGAGAAAGTCAATGTTGCTTCCTCTGGAATCTTCCCAAGTCAGTCATGCATGCGCAAAGTATACTATGGTTTTGTACATTAATTACCTCCACTCCACATGTATACGCTAGCACACCAAGGCACTATTTGATTTGTTCAAGGAGAAGAAGTTCCTTCTTGAGAATCATGACTTATGTTAGGACTTCGTTATCCTCAATGATGGTTCCCAACCTGAACTCGGTAGTATTTCATTATGAGACTCCTGTGTGGTCATGCCTCTCTAGGACAACGTGTTCACATGTGTGTAGCAAAACCCGCTCATGTTTTGGAGCTTGCTATCATAGTTCATTCCCCAAGAATCTTGCAACGCCATCTTGTCGATTTGTGTTGCAAACTTTCATTTTATTTCTAGACTTGATGAGTTTGGAATATTCTGACACCAACCAGATCTGAATCTCAGGCAGATATGATGGTTGGAACGTTTCCCAAGGACTATAATATTGGTCTCCTTGTAACCTGGTAAATTGGATGTCGTGGCCAACACACCTAGCCGGAAGACCTATTATTGTAGTATCTTGATTGAGGAAGTTGTCCACCTCCCCATAAAGATTTTGTAGGACTTACTCTAGTAGTTATCCTTATGGATTTTTGTGCTCCCGAAGTCCGACCTTTTACTTGATGTTCTAGATACCAAACCATATCTACAAATGGGTTACACTAGCACATCAAGGAGAACATTAGAAGCAGAGTGCTAAATGTCTCTCGGTCGATCATCCAGATGTTGTTTTCCTTGGCCTCGCTAATGTGAAATCTGAGAAGTGTTATCTTCCTTTACATCTGCATCATCCATCACTATTCATCATGGTAGTATGTTGTGTTACCAGGATCCTTGACATGGATATTGGTAAAACCTTGATGAAAATGGAAATGCTCAAGTTCTTGAGAGCACGTGCAAGCACTAGGTTTCATCATCGGCATTAATTGGGATTTGCTCTCAGTCTCCTCGGTTATGCCATAACTTTTCAAACAGTGGACTCCCTATCGTCTGTTGAGTTCTTCCCCAGTTACTAGAATCATTCCCAGCATTTGCATTTTGTTCCTAGCTTGCGCCGTCATTGTGACATCCTACTATGGACTACCGTTCTCAGTAATTACTGATCAGGATCATCTTCAAAGTGGTGCTACCATGGGTTCCATCCATTTTTGATGATAGGCAAAATCAACCCTTGCGTTGTCTTCAACAAGGTATTCCACATCATTCATTCTAGTCCGGGTATGCCAGTCTTCTGAACTCCTCCAAATGATCGCTCGAGATTTACCTCAGGCTGGTATAAACAGCCTCAATGATCTCTATGTCAAAAGTAGTTCTTTTTGCCACTTAAGGGATAATTCTATGAGTCACCTGCTCTAAGATGTCTTGTTATGGTATCATGGCAACTCAACTCCTCGCTACGTTGACAACCGTTCACCACCTTCCTAAGTGTGGAGTTGTTGCCTACCTAGTGAACCTTCGTCATCTGTTTCACTCCATACCTCTGGATGTATTCTTTGAGTCTCAGTTCGAGAGATGTTTCAATGTCTCAATCCATGAGATGATCCTAAGTTGTTCAATTTTTGAGAAGATCAATCCTTCTAGAGTTTTTCTTTTCCTCTCGTAGTCATGTTGGTTGGAGTTCTCAGAGCAAGATGTCGAGACAAAGATGGTGATCGAATCAACATTCATATGAAGTGCAACCTGGATCATGAAGATTGTGTTAGTTTGCGTTTCCCCTTCATCTTACCCTACACTTGAATCTCGGGACGAGATTCTTGTTTAGTGGGGGTGAGTTGTCACAACCCTAGTTCTGGCCTTGCCTATCCTTGCATTAGCCTCCATGCACCATGTTTAAATTTTATGGAACTTTGAAATGGGGGCTGATAAACCCTAGCAGCAAATGAAATTCAACTAGGGTCCAAATAAAATCATTTTCACTGAACCCAAAATGCCCTTCATAAATGTTCATCATTTTTGTTTTGGTCTAGAACCTCTGACAAAAATGGTGCACACTTTTCTAGGACAACTTGGGTCACTGAATTAAATCTTATGATACTTGCATTTGGGCATTTAAATGCTATAAAATATTTAAAATGCTCAAATAATCACAAACTGAAATGTTTGCTGTTGGAAATATTCCAAACAGTGGCATTGAGCAGTTTCATGATTTTTGGAAATGCCCTGGCATTTTTAATAAAGCCAAAAACAATTACAGAAAATAAAAAAAGAAAGAAATAGGGAAACAAAAAAAGGAGAAGACCTACCTAGGTTGTTGTACCTGTTGCTGGCCTAGCCTAGCAGCAGCCCAGCCCACCAGCGCCTCCAGGTTGTCTTCAACCTGAGGCAATTGGGTGGCAGCAGCACAGCCGAGCCGCGCCAGCTCCTCCCTACATGCTTGGCCTCCCCGCACCCATCCTCTCACGCGTGGGAGATGCCCTCGGCCCCCTAGTTCTTTTCCCCTCACTCGTGGCCTCCTTTCCCCTCCTCTGCTCCCTCCCTTCTCTCTATTCGTGAGCACCCAGAACGCCGACGAGCACCGCCGCATCCACTGCCTCCTCCTTGCTTCTCCAACCGGTCCAAATGCCCTGTCGTACCACTCTTCATCTCCATGTTGATGCATGCAACACCAGAAGCAGCAGAGTGTCGCCCCCGTCATCTCCATCGCCACCTCTGCTTTGTCATTGCCGTCGTCGATCCGCCGACCATAGTGCATCTCCACCTTGCTGTTGTCGCTGCCAGACTCGCTGTGAGCTTCCGCGCCGAACCCATCTCTTCCCCCTCATATTCGCGAGCTCCATGACGCATCTCCGCCATGGCCGAGAGCTTGGCTCCGCCGTGTATGTTGCCTCCGTCGTTCTAGCCAGTGCCGCTCGCGTCCGTGCCTACCAACGGACTCAGCCTTCACCTAGGAGCCGAGCACACCCATCTGCTAGCCCTCCCGTGCACGATAAAGCCGCACCCGACCCGCTCGAACTCCCGCCGCCGCCACGAGCTCACTTCCGGCAAACTCCGGCCACCACGCGCCCTGCCGTTGGTCCCCTGGATGCGTGCGGGCATGGGCTACCTCCTGGTGCCCTCGGCGCATCGATCCGTCGCCTCTGGCGCAACTCCGGCGGATGCCGCCGCGGATTGAGGTCACCGCCGGCCAAACTCTGGTGTGCTGACATGGCCTAATTAGTTTAGGCACTAACGACCCCTTTGGTCATTAATAGTGGGCCCAGGGCCCTATTAGTTATGGTTGAGATTAGTTTTAACCTTAATTAACCGCTAAGACACTGACTGATGGGTCCCACGTGTCAGGTTTGACCATGGCGGCCCCGTTGACCTGCTGACATCACCCCAATGTCATGCTGATGCAGTAACTCTTTTCTGGAATTTAAATAAATTCTAAATGATTTTTTATTCCAGAAATTGTTTAAAACTTCAATAATTCACGGTAAATTAACCGTAACTCCAAATTAAAAATTTTATATCTGGAAAATTATCGGAAAAATCCAGTCTATCCATCTATACCATTTTCGTGCATGTTTGAGTAAGTTAACCTCACTGTTTAGGATGAAACTTGATTAGGACAAATTTGATAATAGTTTTGGAGTTGGAATTTGATGTAGCTTTGAATTCCACTTCAATAAAAATGACTTTCTGTTGCATTAGCTCAAATCACAGCATGTTTCCATGTCATGATCATGCATCATATTGTCGCATTGCATTGATTGTGTTTCCTCTCTGTTGCCGGTATTTGTCCCTTCTCGGTAGACGTGTTCCAGCGATGAGTTCAATGACACTGATGAAGAACTATATTATATTTAGAAGTGCCAGGCAAGCAAACCCCCCTTTTTCATTCCGATACAATCCCACTCTCTCGCTCCTGCTCTTTTTTACTGCATTAGGACAACATCATTTCAACTGTTACATGTCGCGGTAGCTGAACCCCTTTCCTCTGCATGATCTGTCATTACCACAGTAAATAGATGAAACCCACTAGTATGAGTAGGAGTTGTTTGAGCCCTGATGTGCCTACTCATTCATGTTTGTTTGTCATGCCTGCTACTTCTTAGAGTTGAGTCAGGTCTGATTCATCGGGGATGAATTGGAGGTGTGTGAACATGTCCTACTATGTGAGAGCTAAGTGTGTGAACACGATTTGGTAAAGGTAGCGGTGAGAGGCCATGTAGGAGTACATGGTAGGTTGTCTCATTGAATCCGTCCTCAGGAACTGAGTTCTGTGTTTGTGATCCATGAACAGTTACTACCACACATTGGGCTCCGGGAACTCCAAGCTCTCTCGACTTATTAATCAACTCGATCTCTATCCAGGAGTTGCAACTAGTTTCTGGTGTTTGTAGGTAGTGCTAGTAGTCTACCAAGGGGCACCTGGTACAGGTGGGCTTGGGACAGACTAGGTGCAGTGGCATGGTGTACCAAGTGGCACCCGGATGGTGGGCTTGGGAACCCTGCTCACATCGTTTGGGGCCGTGAGCGACACCCCGGCCAGATCTCCTTGTAGATGGAACCCGAATAGGCGATTAACCTGGACTAGAGACTTGTGTGGTTAGTTAGGTCGTGGCCGACACCCTTGCCAGGCTTCCGATTGAATGTTGCCGAGATAATGACGTGTACATGGCGGTAAGTGGCGAGAGCGTATGTGAAGAAGTACACCCCTGCAGGGTTACTATGATCTATTCGAATAGCCACGTCCACGGTAAAGGACCTCTGGGTTTAATTATACAGTTCATAGACAAGTGAAAGTGGATACTCTAAAATGCGCAAGATAAGCGGGAGTGCTATGGATGGCCTTCTCGTAGGGAGACTGGAGCGGATCCATAGTGGTGTATTGATATGGTAAATATGTGGACTCGTGTGCGCCACCTCAAAAGAGTTACCAGCAGTCATAGTACAGGATAGCCACTGAGTCAAAGCTGGCTTGCTGCAGTCAAACTCCACAACCCCTTTGTTGATACTGATGCATATGTAGCTAGTTCTGATATAAGTCTTGCTGGGTACATTTGTACTCACGTTTCCTTAATTTATGTTTTTGCAGAGAGACTTCAGTCTCGCTAGTAGTTCTGTGTGAACTTCGACATTTAGCTTGTTACCTCAGCTACGATCTTGTGCCCTCGGCAGGATCTGGCAGATAGTCAGGCTTCTCAACCTTTTTCATTTGTAGATGTTTGTACTCAGACATGTTGAGCTTCCGCATGTGCTTTGACTTGTATGCTCTGAATGTTGGGTCATGAGACCCATATTTGTAATATCTCGCTCCTCAGAGCCTAATGAATAAATACTTTGAGACATAGAGTTATGTTGTGATGCCATGTTGTATTTGCACATATCGAGCATAGTGTGTGTATGATTTGAAATGCTTGGTATGTGTGGTATCTGACAACCTAATTCTTCGTCCTTGGTAGCCTCTCTTACCGGGAAATGTCTCCTAGTGCTTCCACTGAGGCATGGTAGCTTACTACTGCTCCGGAACACTTAGGCTGGCCGGCATGTGTCCTTCTTCATTCTTGTGTCTATCCCTTCAGGGAAATGTCACGTGGTGTCTATCGGAGTCATGTTAGCGTGCTACAGCCCGGATTCTCCGAAGTCCTATTAGCCCAGCTGCTACAACCCGGATTCACTCGTTGATGACCGACACGTTCGTTGTTGGGTCATGTATGCCTGTCCCTGTAAGTCAGCGCCACTTTGGGTCCACGACTAGTCATGTCAGCCCGGGATCTTTGTCATATGGAAGCTAACGCGCTATCATATACGTGAGCCAAAAGACGTAAACAGTCTATGCCAGGTAAGGTGGCACCCGTGAGAATACCGTGCGTGACGCCGCAAAGTGATATGATGTGTTACATGCTAGATCGGTGTGACTTAGGATCGGGGTCCTGACACGTTGGCCCTTTCCATGCCGGCGTGGTCCACCAAAGCTTTGGCTTATAAGCCGGAAACCCACTTGACGAGCTGGTAGTAAAATTCGGCGTCGTAAACGCGTGTATGGACGACAGCCTCCAGGGCTATTTGTTGGACGCCGGCCTCCACAGTCGGCCTAGTTGCAGGCGCTTTGCTCGCAACTCAGAGTGTCGATGCGCTGCTGCTACATGCCTCACTGGTGGCGCAAATCTGCGATACGCTGCTCCTTCGCCAGGTGGTCGCGCTCCAACAAGTCCTCGTACTCCGCATTGCCATTTAAAGACCGATAGAATGCCTCCTCCCTCCGTCTGCCTTCTGGTGAAAAACCAAACACTAGTTCCGACCGTGACCGCCTCTGGCGTCGCCTATTGCGGACGGGCGGGGGCATGATGGATGTGAGGAGAGCAAGAGCAAGTGGCGAGCGACGTCGGGCTGGTTGGGGCTTATGAGGATAGGGCGAGTTGGGTGATGGTGCCATCGGGGAATGCTGAGAACCACTAATTATAGGTAGAAGGTAGGTGAACCAGCGTGTCACAGGACACGCGACGGTCATTGTGGTCATCAGAATTCAACGCATAAGTAGGCATGCCTTAGTGCGCCAGCTTGCCATGGAAAAGTAGAAAACTAACATTATGACTGTGTTGTCCCATCCCGTCTCGTCTCGTCAGTGCTGTGTCCCGTTTGTGCTGGGTCGCACATCAACATGACGGTCAAACAAGTGCGCTTGATTCATCCATATGAGGTACTTGTGTGATCCGCTGGTTATTCATGCAGGATCGATTCGGTCGAATAGTGTAGGTGTAGGATCGCAATAGCTGATGAACGTTCGCTGGGAGATAAGGCATTTGCGAATGCTTTTGCTGGCAATTTCTCCAGATTCGCATGGCATTTGCTTCATGACAGCATGTCAGTTTCTTCGGAGGTAGACATTTGTATTAAAAAACCAATCTTCGGATCTTGTGTCACAACTAAAACTGTGAGGAGCGTATTAGTAGGATAGCTTGTGATCGATCAGTAACTTGTAAACATTGAGCGAACAAAATAAGGAACTCCTAGTAACTTGTAAACACTGAGCATACTGAAATAAGGATCATGTTGTGCATAGTAGTAGAAATGTTCACACGAGACTCACAGACCTGACATTGTAATACATTCACATTAATAGCCCAAATTCACAACCAACTAGTATGATTCCCATACATAAGATCAACATGTTAATGCATCTCAATGATTCACGGATCATATACAAATATGTAGCTCCAAAATCTAAGATCTAGAAAAAAACATCTGTTCTTGCTACTGACATGGATGCTTCTCTGGACCAACATTCAGTATAGAGTGAAAGACAAATTTGTTTGTGAAGTCTACATATCCTCTTGCAAATGTAAGTGGTTTCACCAACAGCTGGAACCATGAGAATGAACCACACATGATGGAGGAACATCCCCTGCAATATGATTTGGTCTTCTATCGATCACACGGTGAGATTATTTTTGGAATACAAACTTAAACTTTAGCAAAATGATGCCGGTATATAATCGGAGCAAAGCAATAAAGCACCTAGTGTTGGCCAATAAATAGTATAATACTACTTTTGTGCAGACCATGAAGTGACTATCCAATCTTTCTATGTCTATTTTCAAATGGCACTGCATGCAGTGACTATACTATTCTCTTGTGCAATTCCACCAAAATTGAAGTCACTTTGTTTGTTTGCCAAATAGCAATGGCGGGCATCTATTTGCACAAATATCAAGAAGCTAGTAAACATATACCCCCACCTTGTATTTTTGGTTTACACATGTCTCTGCTAGTCGTTTCCCCTTAGCATTTGTCATGTTTTGCACTGGACGATTTGATAATGACATGTTTTGCCCTGGACAATTTCGTACCGAATTGATTTGCTGGCACAGAGCAGAAATATAGCGCCTAATCATCATCAAACCAAGGATGTCCATGTTCAAAGTGATGGAAGAGGTGAAATCGATACAACCGAAATTGAGCATCCAATCATTGAATCATGACCTGCACCTCCAATGTAGGTCCACCCTACCAATAAATTCACATGAAAACCACTAATATTAATATCTAATGATAGTACAAAAAGAGTAGCAAGATAGTAGCAAACCATGTACCTTCGTAATGAACAGCTCATAGTGCCACCAATTGGATATAATGGTTTGGAAGAAAACATGCTCATAATGTTGAACCATTTGGACTTTTTGTGCAGTTCCACTAAAATCGAGCATCCCTGTTTACAAAGATATTGAAAGTGTGATTACTATAAAAGTGGCACTAGTTGAAGCATAGACTTACAAATATAAGCATTCCAATTTCTTAATGGGAAAAGGTAGCAAGACTGTTTCTAACCACGTGTTTAAAGGAATGAATAAGGCAACAACGGCTGATGTCAGGAAGGCATACATAGTATTTTCTGAAAGATTGAACCATTCCTGACCTTTTCTCTTCTTTTGAGCATATTTTGTGCAGTTCAACTAAAATAAAATGCCATCACCGCCTTGACAATTCAGTGACACTGTACAAATAGAAATGACCTACCAGTACATCATGATGTCAGGTATGTAATTGACAGGCATTAGAGACAAACATGCAGACGTACTCCTATAACATAATAAACATTAATTTTAACAAAGGTGTGACTAGCTTTACCAGCATAATTCGAGTGAACTCTACAACCTCTGTTTCCTACTATAAGATGTTTTCGCAGCTCAATTTAAAGTACCCAAACGTCTAGTATTTAGAAAAACAAGCAGTAGTTTTCTTGAGCACATATCTGGGAAAGCTTTCCATACCTTATTATATGTACATATGATAATGCAAGACCATTTGAATAGTACAAATATACACTAATCCAGTTGCTAGTGCAACAGTAGAGTAGTTTTTTTTATTACAGGGTACATTACAATGGTTTTATTGAACAGATTTCCATAAGCTAGCACTAGAAGAATTCTATAAGCATTAACTATACAAAATGTAAAGGTAACAAGTTTTATCATTGGTATACTAGGTGTGCAACATAATTAAACCAAATACAAAAGTCTGAAGGTAACTAGCATTATTAACTAATGACAGTATAAAAAAATTGCAAACCATGTACCTTCAAGGTAAATATCATTTCGAACTCGAGGGGACCTAACAATTGCTATCCCAATCTTGATAATCGATCAAACATATAAATTTGATCAAACGAATCAAGAAAACGGCCATAGGAGGAGGTTCCCACTCTTGACCTTTCCTCTTCTCTTAATAATTGTTTCTGCAGTTCAACCAAAATAAAATGACATCAGCGCCTTGGCATTTTGGTGACACTATAAAAAATTGACTTATCTCATGAAAGTGAGGTATGTAATCTATATGCATTAACAGTGCAAACATCTGAAGGTAGAAACAAGTTTCATCGTTGGTATACTGGCTATGCAACAACATTAGAATGCCTTAGCTGAAAAATCTTTAATACATCCACGATCAACAACTAACCCTAAAATAATCCAATGACATTAAATGGCATTGCTTAAATTTATCAATGGCCTTAGACTAAGTGCGACATTAGTTAAATGTGGCATCACTTTAGCAGTAGCAATGCTTGACTTTACCGGTGGCATTATACTTATAGCAAAAAAGTGGCAATAAGAGCATGGGAGGTCCATTCGGACAGTGGGCGCACTAGTATGATGTACCTCCACAAACGCATAGAGTGGTGAGGGAGGTATGGTTGCCCAGACCAACAAATATCCAGGCAGCATATGTGGATTACGTCCCATTTTTGTTCTCTTTAGCCACCTTTTTCCTATATGAGGATAACAAACCGATCGACCTGGTCATTCTCCATTGCATTGTCATGCTTGTCTACCCTTTTCAACCAATAGACACGAGACTCATTCCTTAGCTACTGATTTTCCTCTTTTCGACCTAGATGCGGGTTCAATACCAAGTCTCTTCGACAGTACTTTCTCCCTTTGTTTCATTATTCAACCCAGACATGGATTAGTCTGCATGAAGTAGGGTTTCCTTTGACAGTGCAAATTAAGGTTTTTGTCTACGTGACCAGTAGAGCATAGGATAGAAAATTGCGGAGATGGTGGAGTGGAAAAAGATCCACATCCAGCGACATGTCATATGGGGCAATAGAACAAGGGTATGGTTTGAAAAGAGGTAGCACACCTGAGGGTCAGGGGGGAGTGGCTTCGCTCGTGGTCTTCGTCCTCTACACACACTATGACAGCGAGATTGGGGACGAAGGCAATCCTGTGCGGGCGCTAGGTCTGAGAGGATGACTTTGTCGTCAGTGTGTGACCTCGCTCGCCGATGACGAGTGCGTCAACACTACACATCCTTTTCTTTCCCTATGGATGGGATCCTAGCGGATCTGTGACCACTGGTGAGGAGGGAGAGAGAGGGGCCACCGCCATCTTTTTTAGATCTAGAGAGAGGGTGATAGAGTGAGAAGCAAGTGGGTAGCCCTTAGCAAGCAAGCGCTGAAGCTCCATCCTATATAGTATCTTCTTTTGATATGTACTAGTACTAGAGGTGGAATAGTGGTAGAGTAGTTTATATTTTCTCTGCATACAATACCAATTAGTTGTGCTTCAAAACTGAAAGGCATGCCATTAATTAAAAAAAGAAAGTCGAGAAATTATGTGCCACCTCGGGCCAACGCAGCCAGATCGCATTTTGCCCGAGAAATGACACACCATGTTTCGTTGACATGTGGTCCTGTTCCAACATGTCAGTGAGATGACGACAAGTCCTTTTGTACAATTTCCGAACGGACGTCTATGTAGGTCGAGGCGCCTCTTCCTGTACTGTGGCAACTGTCCATTGTCTCTTCGCCTTTCCCTCTCGATTTGGAACTACTGTCGCATGCTCTTCCTCCCTCCATTTGCCTTCACCCTTCCTTCTGTCATTGTTCGATCGTCTTCTCCATGGAGGAGACAGGCCGGAAACGACCCTGTTACTCTTGCCCCGATCTGAAAGATGATGTTGTGGAGGAACTCATTGATCAGTGTGACATCATCACCTCAGCTACCATGGCAGGTTCGTTCAAGATCATTCTGGACTCAACAAATAACATCATTACAAAGAACCCAATGGTCCAGGAGTGGTTTGATCTCCCCTGACTTCTTCTCCATGACCCTCCTCGCTGGCGCGCGGACGATGTAAGCCTCACCTTGTGCAAGTTGATGTCGCTTGATAATGATACGTCTGATGTTAAGATGCCATCGCTTAAGGGTAAGGCCTGGGCAGGCGTAAATGGAGATTGGGTTTTTTATATTGGGTACAACTGTGAGTGGGAACTTGTGAATGTGTACACTCGTCACCGGGTTCCACTTCCAAAAATCTTAGAGTGCCCTAAGGTTGAGCACACAGATCTACGTACTTACTTCCATGCCTCGATGGATATTGCTCAAAAATCAATTTCTGTACAGGGATGAGTATTGTGATGCAATTCAACATGAGCGTGTTGTGTTTGGTGCCACCACTCCTGGCACTGTTTTTGCATGGAATCATTATTGTTTCTATACGTTTGTCTTCCACCATAATTACAATTGTTTCATCCACATGCATGCGAGTTAGTATCCTCGACTAATTAACCTTCATGTGTTTCCAAGGTCCTATGAACATTCACCACCTATACTAGAAAAAAATTATAAGCAAGGGGAAGATGATGATGGTGATGATCACGAGCATGAGGAAGAGCATAACCTACATACTCAGTGGCGCCTGGAAACTTATTCCGATGGATCACCTCTTCTTGTCTGTATACAGGGCACTGCTGATTTTACTAAGGAAGCAGGTGTTGTCTCCCATAGCCGCACTCTCTGGACCTATTCCAACATCCGTTGCAGCGTATTCGGGATGGATACTAGTGTGCTAGCGCCCGCACCTTCTCCCTAGTTCCATATTGATAGTCTTTGAAAAAAACTCGCTCTTCCTTGGACTAAACTATCCAATGATGGTGAAAGGCGATCCACCTGCTATTGGCAAAATGTTACTACCAATTATGAGAGGCAACTACATCTATACATCGGACATTGCTGTGGTTCCATACACTGGCTATCACAATATGCGTCCTGACATAGGTCGCCTTAGCCTGGATGAGGAGTCCTGCGTTGGTCTTGATATTGACAATAGATGGCCCTCCCCTGAGAATCACTTATGGTTCAAAGCAAGCGTTTCCAAGCCAAGGATTGGTTGACCTGAAGTTTATTTCATCGCTTTGATATAGGCCGCTTTAGCCTGGATGGTGAGTCTTGTGTTGGTTTCCATATTGACAATAGTTGGTCCTTTCCAGAGGCTTACTTATGGTCCAAAGCAAGCATTTCCAATGCCGATGATTGGTTGAACTAAAATTCATTTCATTGCTTGTTATTTGTTGTGTGATAAAAACTTTAGTATCTACTAGAATATGTTGTTTGAAATAATCTATAATCCAACATGTATCCTCGTTGTCATTGTGTGTTGATGACTTGTTGTATGTAATGAATGGTACATTTGCATATTCTTGTGATAAACTAAATTTATGAATGGTTTTCGAGTCACTTCTTGGAGTGTGAGTATCGTAGTAGTATAGCAAACATCCGATTATATGAAGTTGCCACATCACGTAGAGCCAACCTAATAGTATGCTAGTACAATAGTTAGTCCTAGTAGTAGTATACCATCTACTAGAGCTAGGTGTTGCACGGAGGCTGAGAAATATGGTGATAGGGTGAGGTGGGCTTGTACGTATGATATAGGCACAGGGCTTGCCATGTTTCCTACTCCTCCAGTCTAAATGTGGAGAAGATTTGGTTGAGTTCTTCCTTCTTTTGCCAACACGCGAGACATCCAACATCTAGGTCGTGTCATGCAAGAAAATGGAGTGCTAGTTGAAGCCACGTGATTTGCATCTTGGGTTAAACTGTAAATAGAATCTTACTCTTGAGTAACTCGAAAAGCAGCCACCGAAGATCTTTATTGGATTTGTTTCTCATCACTAGCACATCGAGGTGAAAGATGTGCAGGTTCAGTGGGTCGTCTTGTGTTTTCACTGACATGTGTGTGACGCCCGGATAATTAAACTACAGTGACCCTATGCTAATGATGCCACATCACCTCGGTTACTGTTGATAAACTCGCGTTGATTCGAAACCGATTCGAAATTCAAATTTATACTGAAGTCAAATGGTAAAAAAATTCAAATATTAAAACTAAAATGTTCTGGATGTGACAAATAATTTAGAAGTGAAGAAAACCACATTTTTATAAAATGTTTAGACACTCAAAAATAAGTAAAACAACAACAAAAATAGTCATTTAAAAACCTTTTGGAGTTATGAAAATATTAAACGAAATTATTTGGGGACTAAACGTTCTATGGCAGTGGACTAAATTGGAATACTAATTTAGGTGCTATGTATATATTTTACAGATCTAAAATAAGAGGAAACTAAATAAAAATAGAAAAGAAAGAATGAATAAATGAAAAGGAAAATAAATGGTCGAAAACACCCTACTAATGGGCCAGTCGGCCTAGGTGGTCGCCAAGCCGGCCCACCCATGGTCGTCCCCCTCCTCTCTGTTCACAGAGGGGGTCGTGGCCTCGCCGATGCCCGCCACGACACCGGTCATCGCCGTGGCGGCCATCCGGCGGCCTCCCCAGCGACCTGCCTGCCTACTTAAGCCGCACCCGCCTCCCCTGTGTGACCTAGCCACCCATTGCCCCCCTCCTCACGCTGCTTCCTTCCACCTCACTCAGAGCCGAACCACTCCCGCCATGGTCCTCATCGATCCCGCGGCCACTGCCCTCCCCACGCCATGAGAAGATGTTCAGGAGGTCGCAGACACTGCCTCGTCATCCTGGCGCAAGGTCAAGCCCCTCACCCACCGTGGAACCTCGCCATCGACGTGGTCCTCTATGCTTCGGTTGCCGCCATCTGCCTCCTCGTCTCGCCACTCCGGCCATCCCCGACCACGTCCAAGGTCGCCAGCAGCATTCTCCCTATGAGCTCCTCTACATTTCCCCTGCCCCACTATTCATACGTGTCCTCGAGCCGTTCCCCCCACCTTGGCCGGAACCGCCGTCCGCCATGGTCGAAGGACTCGAGCGTCCGTGCTCCCCTACCAATATGGCCACGTGCTCCTCTTCCCATCTGGACGCGTCCACGCATGCACCGCCCGCGCCCGTCTCGTTATAGTCGCTGCGCCCTAGACCATCCCTCTACTCGCCCGACCGCATGCGCCTCCGCCCGCCCCTGCTCCGCGCTGCCATCGGAGCTCTGTTGTGCAGCTACTATCGCTGCTAGCGCCCCTGCGTGCCACCACAGCCACCCGCTCGCCTCCCACTAATCGCTTGCCCCGCGTCTTCCTGCGTCGCCAAATGCCGCCGTGCCTGGCTCACCCGCTGGCGCCCGCATTCCGCTGCCGCTTGCCGAACTGCTGCGGCTGCCACAAAGCCCGTCGCACCGCTGCCCGCCGCTGTTGCCTGCTGCACCGCTGCCCATCACCAGCGCCCTGTGTCGTGCGTGCACGCAAGGAAATCCACTCATGGGGACGGCCTAATTAGATTAGGGATAGAACTCCCCCTAATTAAACTAACCCGATGCCCTAACCCATCACTTACTAGTGGGCCCCGGGATAAATAACCCTTTAGTTAGAGTTCGGTCAATGACATGTCGGACTGCCCAATTATTTAGATAAATCATTTGGATAATTAGTAAACCCCTGGCACGCAGGACCCACCGCTATTGTTCACATTTGACCAGGTCAACGTTGACTGCCCAGTCAGCATTAACTGGGTCCCACATGTCAGCCTCTGTTGCACCGCTAGGTGCACTAGACTGGGTGCATAGAGCCTTTTCATGTGTATTTTGGAAATTGATTAACTTTCTAGGATTTTCAGAATGTTGTTAAAACTTCGTAAATTAATATAAAATAATTCGTAACTCGGATGAAAATACTTTGTACATGAAAGTTGCTCAGAAAAACGTGATGAATACGGATACGCACTCTGTTCGTCCGCCACACATCCCTAGCACATCGAACATGCAACCACCCCCCACTGATTTGTTTGTCCGAAAATACCAAACTTCGGGAAAACATTCCCAGATGTTTCCCCCTTCGCTAGTATCACCTAGTACCGCATTAGGTCACCCCTAGTACCGCGTTTTGTCATGTTATGTTTTGTGATGCCTTGCTTGGTCTGTATTTACTATTTTCCCCATCTTCTTCTTCGGTAGACAACGAGACCGCCGCTGATGCCCCTGTGTACAACTACGTCGACGACGACCCTTCCATCTCAACAGAGCTTCCAAGCAAGAAAACCCCCTTTGATCAACCCGATATCGCCCACTCTCTTCTCTCTTATTCTTGTATTAGATTTGTTATTGTTGTTGATTTGATAGCTCCTATTCTGTTGCATAGCCTGTTATTGTTGTTACCATTGTTACCTTTACCTGCAATCCTAAATGCTTAGTATAGGATGCTAGTATTTTATCAGTGGCCCTACATTCTTATCCGTCTGCCATGCTATACTATAGGTCCGTGATCACTCGGGAGGTGATCTCGGGTATATACTATGTATATTACACTTGATACATGTTGTCACTAACATCGGGTTGGCTCGTAGAGTACCTGCAAGTGATTTGGATATGGGGGCTGAAAGGACAGTTGGTTCCATGCAGGTAGTGGTGGACCTGGTTTCCTGACGGCCCCTGAGTCTTACTTTGAGGTGGAGCGACAGGGGAAGGCTGTGACCACCTAGGAGACAGGTGGGCCTGGTCCCTGGTCGGCGTCCGCAGGTACATCAAATAACACGCTTAACGATTTGTTGGTATTTGATCTGAGTTGGGTCGTTGACCTTATACGCACTAACCGCCTACGTGGGACAAGATATGGTCAACCGACGTCATGGTATCAACCAAAGCCTTCTTGACATCAGCGACTAAGTAGCGTGCACTGGATTGGACTGGAACGCCTGCTCTTGTATTAGGGAGGCTAGGTTTGCTTCCGGCTGCATTTGCAACGTGCAGGTGTGCAATGGGCGATGGGCCCAGACCCCCGCGTGCTTAGGATTTAGACAAGTGTGATGACCTCTCTGTTGAGCCTAGGTAGGGCTGCGACATGTTGATCTCCCAAGGCTGGACATGACCTAGGAAAGTGCGCCCGGCCAAACTGATCGAGCATGTCTGGTAATGTGGTGCACCCCTGCAAGGAAGATCGATCTATTCGAATAGCCGTGTCCATGATAACAGGACGATCCGGAGTTATACTTCGACCTTACGACAACTAGAACCAGATAATTAATAAAACACACCCTTTCAAGTGCCAGATACAACCCGGTGATCGCTCTCTCACAGGGCGATGAGGAGAGGGTCATCAGGTAGGATTATGCTATGCGATGATACTCTATGAACTTACCAGCGACTCTCTTCTACATGCTTCAAGATGGAGGCTGCCATAAGCGTAGTCTTTGATAGGACTAGCTATCCCCTTTTATTCTGGCATTCTGTAGTTCAGTCCACATATACTACCTTTTCATTGATACCGATGCATATGTAGTGTAGATCCTTGCTTGCGAGTACTTTGGATGAGTACTAACTATTGCTTTGCTACTTCTTTTTCCTTTTTACCGGTTATTGCGATCATATGATGGAGTCCAGGAGCCAGAGGATCCCGATGATGATTCTACGTGGAGTTCGGCTTCGAGGAGTAGTTAGGAGGTCCCAGGCAAGAGGCCTCGCCTTTTCGATCGTTGCTACTTTTGTGCTAGCCTTCTTAAGGCAAACTTGTTTTTTATGTCTGTACACAGATATTGTTGCTTCCGCCGACTCGTTTGTATTTGAGCTGATGTATTCGATCCCTTGAGTCCCCTGGCTTGTAATATAAAGCTCGTATTATTTTAATTTGTGTCTAGAGTTGTCTTGTTATATCTTCCCGTGAGTCCCTGATCTTGATCATACACATTTGCGTGTATGATTAGTGTACAGTCAAATCGGGGGCGTCACAAGTTGGTATCAGAGTCGACTGCCTGTAGGAATATCCCTTCCAAACTCCTCTCCTTTGCCGAAGTCGAGTCTAGTCTTTGCAAAACTATTACTAACATGGTTGTGTGGCTTATGGGCTCACGTCGACATTGGGTGGTATTAGGATCTTTTATTCCTCGATCTTTACTCTGGGACACTGATCTCTCTTATATCCGGGTTAATGATTTTAGTAACTTTGACTCTAGATTCTCGTTAACACTTTCTCCTGGAGAGCCCCTCGGTCTGGACGATTGCTTGCTTCATTAGAAGATTTCAAAGATACTCTTCAATATTCTCTCGAGAAAACTTTGTGCCCGTTGCTTTTGCAATCCCCTACCACCAAAATATCCATATGGTTAAATACATACACCTATCGTTCTTACTTTTATTCCCAGTTTATCTTGTTATAACAAGATACCCTGAAATTCTCTCTATTGCTCCAGGAAAACATTGTGCCTACTGCCTTGCAGTTCCAAGCCGCATGAATGCCCCTATAGATAAATCTTGCACCCATCGAGTATCCGCTCATCCCCAGTTGATTCATGTATTTCACAAAAGTCTTCGAAATACCATTCGTTCTTCTGACAATCCTCAACATCCTAATGTGTCGGTGTTCTAGATACGGGGGTACCCAGACTTGCTTGCCTGTGGCCCACGGCGTGGCTTCACCAACTGCTTGGTACGGCCCAGCTTCAGCATCAACAACTCAAGACCCTCGCGAGGGGCCAAGCCTCACGAGGTGTACGACAGCAGGACCTCCAAGGGGATCGGCCCCCTCAGGCTAGCTCCCGAGGAGCGGAGATTTCTATGCAAGGCTCACGTCGCGAGGTTCGGCTAACGTGAGCCATGACGACCAAGTCCAAGCGGGCGCCAGCGGGTCCAGAGTACCAGCTTCCTCTTCGGTGCAAAGGAGGCAAGGAGCGGGCGCAGAGTCCCGAGGAATCAACCAAAGGTTTCCATTCTGGAGCAACAAGACCAAGACCGCCAGGACGAAGGTCATCGCCGATCCCACTAGAGCGTCACAACCAGCAGCTTTTGCAGGCGAAGACCACTTTAGTCAGGATAGGCGTACTTGTTGTCTCCCTTCAAATTTGGCCGATGTGGGATCCCTTCCCGCCTACATTTGGGAAGAGGACCAAGGCCTCTATAAATAGGACCTAGCCACCACCAACGGGTGGGGGGGGGGTTCAGATACATTCCACCCACCCCACTTCACCAGCTCACTTGAGCTCAAGAACACGCCTCCTGAGGCTGTTCTCCACTGTACTAGTTCATCCTCAGCCCCTCGAGGCAAATCCACCACAAAGCAGGAGTAGGGTTTTACAAAGAAAGGTGGCCCAAACCTGGCTCAACTGTTGTGTCTTCCTTTCCATCGAGCTCGACGCGATAGGCTATGAGGTCAGTGAGTAGGCAGGCTGGGCAGGTTGAGATCATTGCATGCACCCCAGAGTTTGAACCTCTCAAGAGATCCGGCGCTTCGTCCGCCAGAGTCCGCAGCCAGCTCCGATGGCGGGCGCTCCTCTATCGGCTGGGTCATCACACACCTTAGGGGAAGCCATGGGCCTCCGTGCTTTCGACCCCGCCTTGCTGCAGGTGCAATGTCCACCCAAGTTCACGCCGGAGAAGCCTCCCGCTACGACGGTGCAGCGGACCTGGCTGGCTTCCTCCAGGCATACGAGGAGGCAATTTGGGCAGCCAGTGGGGATGACAAGGTGATGGCCAACTGGCTCCCCATGGTCCTCATGGTTGTGCCACGCGCCTGGCTGCTCAGCTTGCTAGAGTTTTCTGTGGCCTCCTGGGAGGAGCTGCGTGACCTCTTCATCACGTACTTCACGGCACCGGCGCCTCCCACCGTTGCAGCTCTCCTGGGTGGCTCGCCGGCGCCACCCTCCGACCGCCACATCAAGTAGTTCTACCGCCAGGTGGGTGCCTCCCAAGTGCAGCCGGGGGCTCCCCCGTTCTGGGCGGCGCCCATGGTCGACCTCACCTTCGGCCCAGAAGATCACCCTCTACCACAGTGGGAACAGGGGCGCTCCCGATGCTCTGCACCCCCACCATCTATAATGTGGCGGTCACCAGGACCCTCATCGACGATGGAGCCGGCCTAAACATGCTCTCTATGGAGGCGTTCGGCTTGCTTCATGTGCCCCACGGCCGACTCTGCCCCACCAAGCCTTTCTCGGGGGTCGGCAATGGTTCTACCAGCCCCCTGGGGCAAATATGCCTTCCCATCACTTTAGAGACCCGCGACAACTACTACACTGAGCTCATCGACTTCGACATCGCCCGGATCGACCTACCATACAACGCCATCCTTGGGTACCCAGCCCTGGCCAAGTTCATGGCAGCAACTCATCCAGCCTACAATCTCATGAAGATGCCAGGTAGCAGTGGTGTCCTGACGATGGCAGGGGACACCAAGGACGCGCTGCAGGCCCTTAAGCTCGCCTTCAGGACTGCGGCATCCGCGCAATCGAGTGAGAAGGGGGCCCCTGAGGCTCTGGGGGCAGCGCCAGCCAAGAAGAAGCATTTTTTTTCCCAAGACCGAGTTGAGACAAAGCAAGTGCCAGTTGATAAGGATGGGGCATCAAACGCCACCTTCACCAAAGGATCTGGCCTTCCCCGTGCCAAGAAAAAGTGTTGGTCAGCTTCTTGAGTGCCAACAAGGAAGTGTTCGCATGGGAGCCCAAGGACCTAGTCGGGATCCCAAGGGGGATAATCGAGAACCACCTAAGGGTGTGCCGAAATGTGTGCCCAGTGAAGCAGAAGGCCCGATGATAGTCCACCGAGAAGCAGGGGTTCACCATCCAAGAAACCCACAAGCTGCAGGATGCTGGTGTCATCCAGGAAGTACGGTACCCGGAGTGGCTGGCGAACCCAGTTATCATCCCCAAGAAAGGGGGAAGGACGCATGTGCATCGACTTCACCAACCTCAACAAGGCTTGCCCTCAGGATCCCTTCCCACTCTCGCGCATCGACTAGATCGTCGACTCCACCACCGAGTGTGACCTTCTATGCTTTTTGGATGCCTTTTCGGGCTATCACCAGATCAAGATGGTTGTGCAATATGTGGAGAAGACAACATTCCTGACCCCTGTGGGGTGTACTGCTACACCTGCATGCCTTTTGTACTGTGTAACGCTGGGGCTACCTTCCAGCGGCTAATGCACATTACCTTGGGCCAGCAGCTCAGGAGGAATGCTGAGGCCTACGTTAATGACATAGTGGTGAAGTGTCGGGAGGCAAAGACCCTGGTTGAACACCTGAAGGAAACGTTTGCCAGCCTGCGCAAGGTGGACCTGCGGCTCAATCCTGAGAAGTTTGTGTTCGGAGTCCCCTCTAGCAAGCTATTGGTTTCCTAGTGTCGCACAGAGGAACGAGGCCAACCCGGAGAAAGTCAAGGCCATCGAATACATGAGCCATCCAGAGACACTCAAGGAGATGTGGAAGCTGGCGGGCTATGTGACCTCACTGGGGCATTTCATCTCAAAGCCGGGGGAATGCGCCCTCCCGTTCTTCAAGCTGATGAAGAGGAAAGGGCTGTTTGAGTGGACCCCTGAAGCTGACGTGGCCTTCCAAGACCTCAAGAGATACCTAACCAGAACGCTGGTGATGGTGGCGTCGCACTCTCTCGAGGCCTTGGTGCTCTATTTGGCCGCCACCCCTCACTCCGCCAGCAACGCTCTTGTCACGCCTAATATGCGACCCTATCCAAAAGGAACTCGAAGGTCCCACCAAGGATAGACCCGCATATTGAAACGCTTTTGCAAGGTGGATATCATTACATCAACATTACATAATAGATGGGGATACATACAAAAAAAGGCATACAATGCAACACGAATACAACATCATCTTACATAAGAGCACCATCCGACTATGGATGAAACACAAACATAAACTCAAACGACATCCACCCTGCTAGCCCAGGCTGCCGACCTGGAACCTATCCCCTGATCGATGAAGAAGTAGAAGACGAAACTCAGAAACAAACAAACATCGCTCTCGCGTCATGATCATCGCATAACCTGTACCTGAAACTGTTGTTGTAGTAAACTATGAGCCACGAGGACTCAGCAATCCCATTACCATGGGTATCAAGACTAGCAAAGCTTAATAGGAAAGGAAGGGGTAAAGTGGTGAGGCTGCAGCAGCGACTAAGCATATATGGTGGCTAACATACGCAAATAATAGCGAGAAGAGAACAAGCGGAACGGTCATCAACTAGTAATGATCAAGAAGTGATCCTGAACTCCTACTTACGTCAAACATAACCCAAAAACCGTGTTCACTTCCCGGACTCCACCGAGAAGAGACCATCACGGCTACACATGCGGTTGATGCATTTTAATTCGGATCTGGTGTCAAGTTATCTACAAACGGACATTATCAAATTCCCATCTGCCTATAACCGCAGGCACGGCTTTCGAAACATTATACCCTGCAGGGGTGTCCCAACTTAAGCCATGATAAGCTCTCGCGGTCAACGAAGGATATACCTTCTCCCAGGATGACCTGATCAGACTCGGAATCCCGGTTTACAAGACATTTCGACAATGGTAAAACAAGACCAGCAAGACCGCCCGATGCGCCGACAATCCCGATAGGAGCTGCACATATCTCATTCTCAGGGCAACACCGGATGAACACTACGTACAACTAAAACCAGACCTCGAGTTTCCCCGAGGTGGCGCTACAAGTGGCTCTGGTTCGGACCAACACTTAGACAAGCATTGGCCCGGGGGGGGGGGGGCTGTAATAAAGATGACCCTCGGGTTAATTACTCCCAAGGGAAATGTAGGTGGTGGTGAGGCAAATGGTAAAACCAAGGTTGGGCCTTGCTGGAGGAGTTTTATTCAAAGCGAACTGTCAAGGGGTCCCATAAATCACCCGACCGCGTAAGGAACGCAAAATCCGGGAACATAACACCAGTATGATGGAAACTAGGGCGGCAAGAGTGGAACAAAACACCAGGCAAAAGGCCAAGTCTTCCACCCTTTACCAAGTATATAGATGCATTAATAATATAAGAGATATTGTGATATCCCAACAAAATACTGTCCACCATGGAGCAATCTTCAACTTCACCTGCAACTAACAACGCTATAAGAGGGGCTGAGCAAAGCGGTAACATAGCCAAGCAATGGTTTGCTAGGAAGGGTGTCAAAGGTTAGAGGTTCATGGCAATTTGGGATGCTTGATGAGCAAAAGATAGGTAACGCAGCATAGCGATAGAACGAAGCAACTAGCATCGCAATGATAGTACTGAGATCCAGGGTAGCGGTCATCTTGCCTGAAATCCCGCAAGGAAGAAGAACGAGTCCATGAAGAAGACGAACGGGAGTAATCGAATGAATCCTCACGATCGCAACGAAACAGGAACTATCGAGAAGAAGCACAACCGGAAAGAAGCAAACAACATAGTAAACACACAAGCATAAACATGACATGATGCACAAACAAGCATGATGCATGTCCGGTTTTAAATGATGCATGGCATGGCGAAGTGCAACAAACAATACTACAAGTTAAGTGGAGCTCAATATGCAACGAGTTGCATATTGACAAAACACCACATCAATTATTTAGTTCGCTCTCGTTTAGGTACACAACAATGTTAAATGTTGTTAAACATGGCAAGGGGTGAAGCACATGAAAATTACCTATCTAGGCAAGTTTAAATGAGCCCGGAAGTAACAAACAACAATTCCGGAAAATCCCCATGTGCATATTTTAGATTTGGTACTGTTCTGCCCTAAAATATATTTTAATATTGTTAAACAATAAAATAAAGTGAACCATGTTAAACTAGGCATTTTTTCACCCCATTTACATATAAAGAACATTTAATTCCGAGCTACGGTTATTTAGTTATGAAATAAATCATTTTAAC
Source organism: Triticum dicoccoides (assembly GCF_002162155.2). Taxonomy (NCBI): domain Eukaryota; kingdom Viridiplantae; phylum Streptophyta; class Magnoliopsida; order Poales; family Poaceae; genus Triticum; species Triticum dicoccoides. Next base: position 361,518,312 of record NC_041391.1, on the reverse strand, counting down.
ATGGCATATTAGCAAATTTAAAGCAAACAACAAGTTAAACATTGCAAACATGGATGAAAGTGGCATATTATGAAACTAGATGAAAATCTGAGCATTTTACATGTATAAATTATTTACATATGATGCACGGTTAATGAGTTTTTATATGCATGAACATGGAGGGTTTTTCTGTAAATCAGCAAATCCCTCGAATAATAGACAAATTCGCTGGACAGGAAAAAAACAACATTGGGCCGAATCTGACTGGCCCAATGTGTACAAGAGAGGGCACTGGGCTGGGGAGCTCACCATGGGCTTCAGCCCGCCGGTGAGGAGGAGGCCAGGCAGGCCGGAACTGGCGCGGCTCGGCCTTGGCGCGGCTGGCAGCCCACGTAGCTGAGGAGCTGCTCACATTGGGCCTAAAGGACGAGGCGAAGGAGGCCAGCTGGGGCACTATGCCTGCTTGCTGGTGGCCCACGCGGCCGCTGAAGCAGGGCCAGGGGCGTTGGCTGGCGACGCGGTCAACGGGCACGGGCGAGCGCTCTCCTGCTCGATTCTGAAGAACAGGAACAGCAGGCGCTAGCGATGCGGGAGACGACACAAGGAGGCATTCGAAGCAGAGGAGGCAGGGCGAGGGCGCACGGGAACCGGCCGGATCCGAGGCCACGACGGCGAAGAAGAGGAGATCGGGGCGCGGGGGTTTCGTTCCCAGCGCCGGAATGGAGGCTGGGCACACCGGCGAGGTGAGGAGCACTCGGGCACTACACTGTTGCTGCGGGCTCGAGGAGAAAGCAGAGGAGGAGCTTCACAGGGCGCCATGGTTGGTCCCTGGAGAGAGGGAGAAACAAGAGAGAGATGAGGACAGAGTAACGAAGAAAGGAGAAGGGAACAGGGGCGACCAGGAGCTGGAGGTGTTCTTCGGTGATGAGCTGCCGCGTGGAGGTCGCCGGAAGGGATGGGGCTCTCCGATGGCTCGCGTGATCAGGGATGGGAGGACCCAGAAGGCGAGGATGGTGGGCGTCGGGAAGAGGAGAAGCTCTGCTCCGGCGAGTGGGTTGTCGGCGGCGTGGCGGACGACTGTGTCAAGCAGGGGCTGGTCTCGGGAGGAGCTGTGGCGGCTGTGGTTGGTGATTTGGATCGGGAGGGGATCCCGAGGTGGAAGGAGGTGGATGTGGTCTCGGTGGTAGGCTGAGAGGTGGATGGCATCGGTTGGGCAGGGAACAAATCGAGGAGGGGCAAACTGGCGGCGGCGGCGGATGGATTTGGAGGATGGGACAGCTCTCCTAGAAATTAGGGTTTGGACTGATATATATAGTAAGTGGCTAGGTTAGTTTAGGGGCTAATTCGTCCCTTCCATCGCAATCGAACGGTCGAGAATAAAATAGGCAGGGAGTCCAAATAAGAAAACGGAGATGTTTTAGGGACGTTTGGGGATGATCCGGACCCAACGGTAATGACAGCCCGGGTCGGGTTCGGGGAAGTTTCGGACGCGCTCGTGTGGGGGCTGCGAGCTGGCAGGAGAGGTTAGGTGGTCGGACAAAAGGGAAACGAAAAACACGGTTGGTTTCGGGGCGGTCAACAAAAGCAAGGGGGGACGCGGTAACTACGAGCGGATGCAAGTTTTAAGAAAACAATGCTGATTCAATGCGAATAATGCTATGAGATGAAATGCAAGACATGACCAAAATGCAAAACAAAAGACAAAAACCCTACCACGGAGGAAATAATAAATCACATAGCCGGAAATGGCAAGAGTCGGAGTTACGAATATGGAAAGTTGTATCCGGGGCGTTACAACACTCCACCACTACGAGAGGATCTCGTCCCGAGATCTAGGATGGCACCGAAGAGAAACGGAAGAGGAAGAGAAGAGGTAAACTATGTTGCTTCTTCGACAAATGAGTGAAACCAAAGAACTTTGAGAGGTTGAGCAAAATGAAAGAAAGAAAACAACGAAGATGAACATAGTTGAAAACACTTCGTTAGAAAAGAGGAACAAGGGATACGACGAGAACCAAAAGATTTAGAGATAAGATAGATATTGAAACCACTCCGGTTAAAACAAGATGAGAGAGGAAGAATTCGGGCAACACTCCGGTTGAACATGGAAGGAATAGAACATGAACTTGACAAGATGAGAGGATACTTGATGAGATCAACAACACACTACATCCAGAACTATTGAAAGAATGGCACAATGGGTAAGAAAGATTTCAGACAGCACTCCGGTTGAGAAGGGGGGCAAAACTTGATAAGATGAAAAACACTTGAAGGGATGACACAACACTCCGGTTAAATGGATAAGCATGAAAAGAACACGATCCTCAAAATCGAGATGATGAGTGAAAAGAGCAACATCACAATGCTTCCGGAAGAAATAATAGAAGATAGACCATTGGGATAAAGGGACGGAGAAGAAAATGACAACTTTTGCCACAAGTGAACTTGGAAAGCATCCTTGCAAAGAAGAATCGAACGGAGTTGTTGCAAAATCAACAATGAAAAGCACAAGCTTGTTGTGGGCTTATGGCAAACATCTCGAGACTATGAGGTGACAACCAGCCACTAATGGAAACCATTGATTTGATTGAGAGCACCAAAGAGATGAAAAACTTCTTCACCGAGAGGATAGGAGAAAACTTGGATCATTGATAAGCACCACAAATAGCAATATTCCTTAGGGAAGGCTTTAGGTGAAATCTATACGAAGATAACTTCAATGAAGAGATTGATGGATTGAGAAGAACTCATGCTCGAAGGAGTTGATGGGTTTAACTACCTCATTCTTGACAACTGTTGAATGACGAAACATGAATGAAAATTCTCAAGAATGATATAACACCACCTCAAAAGATAAGGTAGAAAGAATTGCACTTTGGAATGCAAGATGAAGAATGCTTGAACGCCTCAAAACAAAACATGTGTTGAGCACCATATTTAATTTAGAGTGTAGCTTGGCGGATCATAACATCGAGAGAAATCTTGAAGAACAATTAAAGAATGAATAGAATCCTTGACGAACCATCATGTAGAGCTTGCATGAAGAACTCCAGTAATAAAAGGATGATAGAAAGAAAGAGAGGTTGAAAACACAAGGTGAAACCTTGCAATGATTTAGATGGAGCTTCACGACGAGACAATGCGGAAAACTTGGAACTCCGAAAAAGAAAAGATGAACAAATGAAATCAAGAATTTTTTATGAACCTCCGGAATAAGGAATTGAATTTACTCGATGAAACAAGAATAAGAATTACATTATGCTCATCCTTCACCAATTAAATTGATGGCAAGCAATGGATTTGGCATACTACTTATTCTTGTAGAAAGAATTAAGAGAAATATAGCGCAAACTTGAGAAGGTATTGATGGAACCACCGGTGGGATTTGGAAACAATGAATAAATTGATATGATAACAAAGGAAGTGAAATCTTGAACGAACCACCGTAAGAATTGAAAATGAGATTAGCAAAGGCACAATTCACCGGGAAGAATTGGAAAATGAATGAAGATACTTGAGGGGATTTAGATACATGAGAACGAAGAGACCATGGACTGATTAGAGGATATTTGAATGATGCATCGGAAGATTCGAGAACGAGAGTTGAAAGGTGAGAAAGAATAATTTTGAGGTGATGGGCTACAGAGAATTAATCTGAAAAGACTCTTGAATTGCTCCGGATGGGTGAAAAGAATTCTCACAATCGAAAGCAATTATGAGAGGATGGCATCAAGCTAGAATCACAAATCTTTGAGAGAACGGATAAGATTTGGAGGAAAATCTTCTTTGGTCTTCAAATGTTGAGAACGACGATGGAAAACACCACCATGAATTATTGAGATACTCCGGGAGAAAATTAGAAAGGTTGAACCAACGATGAAAAGAATTTGAAAGATCTTGGAGAAGGACATTTGACTGATGATATTTCATTCTTACGTCAAACTTTCAAATGAATTTGAGAATCGCTCCTGATAATTCGATGAGTCAGGTAAGATCCTGGGAAAAGACCTGTGGGTTAGGGCCCACTCAAAAGAAAACACCGTTGGAAATGATTTTAAAGAGAGATTGCACCGGTAGAATAAAATGACTTGAATGAGATAATAATCTCGAAATAGCTTGAACGGATTGAGAATGGAAACACAACTCTTGTGAGATATCTTCAGCACTCCAAAACAAATGAATAGGAAGAAGTGAATGATTAAGAGGTGCATCGGCATGAGAAAGCATTTGCCACGAGGAAAGGAATATGATCAACGCAGAAAGCTTGAATTGGATCAACCGGAGAAGAAAAAAGAACGAAGGATGATGAACTTAAAATTGTTGAGCATCTTCATGGGAAATCACCGGATAAGAACATTGAAAGAAAAGAATGAAGAGACTTCTCTCAAATAAAAGGATACATGATTAAGAAATCTGAGTCCTTGAAGTAAAAGGGTGGGAGGGCGGGAAAACAAAGACAACTTGGGACGGATGAAACAAACACCGTTGAGAAAAACTTAGAATTGATCTCGCAAATATTGAAATGATCGAATCCACTTGAAGAGAAGCACGCCGGTTGGAAAAGAATTAACATGACGACCTTGATGATCAAGAAGGATTAGTATTCACATAGCAATATGAGAACACCATTTAGGAAAGGTATGGATTCAACATTTGACTTCGAAGCAACTCGAATACCACAATTAAAACAAAACAAAGGATTTGGCTTGCAGAATAAGCCGGAACAAATACATATGATAGAGATTTACCCAATCCCATATCATGCATCTGTCGGAAAGATATTGTAGGAGCTACTTGAATTCCCACCTATAAACTCCTAAAACTTTCTGGTTATGCAATCTGGTGTTTGGGATACAGGGGAAGCATTATATCTCACACAAACTAACAATACTTACATCCAAGCTGTATCCATCCATCAACACATAACCAAGAAACCTTCGGAAATCGTGTACCTCAACCTTCGAAAAGCATCCGTTATACGAGCTATGGCAATACTCCCGAACTCCCGCCCCAGTACTGGGTGGTGTCGAGGTTATCTCACCAACAACTGCATAAAAGAGATTTTCGATGTCGGCAAAACTCAGGTATTCCAGAACTGCAACGATAAAATTGTGACGACAACACCTCGGAGCTCAACTCCCCGGGTCAATGCCACATAATAGACAAGAGGCACCAAGAACAATGTTCTCGTCACAAAACCATCGGAACGATTCCAAGATACCCGCGTGATCCTAAAAAAAATTAGTGAAATTTGAGGAGAGGAAAGTCAAAACATCTACGTCAGGAGACCTCACCAGAGCGACGAAGGGGCTGAGGAGTAAAAAGAATCCTACTCTCCGATATATATAATCCTAAGACTTAAAATAGTTTTTTCTAGACTCAACAACGGCCAGCAATCAAGGGGGCTCCTATGGTCGGTCGAGGCTCTGATTACCAACTTGTCACACCCAATATGCGACCCTATCCAAAAGGAACTCGAAGTTCCCACCAAGGATAGACCCGCATATTGAAACGCTTTTGCAAGGTGGATATCATTACATCAACATTACATAATAGATGGGGATACATACAAAAAAGGCATAGAATGCCACACGAATACAACATCATCTTACATAAGAGCACCATCCGACTACGGATGAAACACAAACAGAAACTCAAATGACATCCACCCTGCTAGCCCAGGCTGCCGACCTGGAACCTATCCCTTGATCGAAGAAGAAGCAGAAGACGAAACTCCAAAACAAACAAACATCGCTCTCGCGTCATTATCATCGCATAACCTGTACCTGCAACTGTTGTTGTAGTAAACTATCAGCCACGAGGACTCAACAATCCCATTACCATGGGTATCAAGACTAGCAAAGCTTAATAGGAAAGGAAGGGGTAAAGTGGTGAGGCTGCAGCAGCGACTAAGCATATATGGTGGCTAACATACGCAAATAAGAGCGAGAAGAGAACAAGCGGAACGGTCGTCAACTAGTAATGATCAAGAAGTGATCCTGAACTCCTACTTACGTCAAACATAACCCAAAAACCGTGTTCACTTCCCGGACTCCACCGAGAAGAGACCATCACGGCTACACACGCGGTTGATGCGTTTTAATTCGGATCTGGTGTCAAGTTATCTACAACCGGACAATAACAAATTCCCATCTGCCTATAACCGCACGCACGGCTTTCGAAAGATCATACCCTGCAGGGGTGTCCCAACTTAGCCCATGATATGCTCTCGCGGTCAACGAAGGATATACCTTCTCCCAGGATGACCCGATCAGACTCGGAATCCCGGTTTACAAGTCATTTCGACAATGGTAAAACAAGACCAGCAAGACCGCCCAATGCACCGACAATCCCGATAGGAGCTGCACATATCTCGTTCTCAGGGCAACACCGGATGAACACTACGTACAACTAAAACCAGACCTCGAGTTTCCCCGAGGTGGCGCTGCAAGTGGCTCTGGTTCGGACCAACACTTAGACAAGCATTGGCCCGGGGGGGCGGCTGTAATAAAGATGACCCTCAGGTTAATTACTCCCAAGGGAAATGTAGGTGGTGGTGAGGCAAATGGTAAAACCAAGGTTGGGCCTTGCTGGAGGAGTTTTATTCAAAGCGAAATGTCAAGGGGGTCCCATAAATCACCCGACCGCGTAAGGAACGCAAAATCCGGGAACATAACACCGGTATGACGGAAACTAGGGCGGCAAGAGTGGAACAAAACACCAGGCAAAAGGCCAAGTCTTCCACCCTTTACTAAGTATATAGATGCATTAATAATATAAGAGATATTGTGATATCCCAACAAAATACTGTCCACCATGGAGCAATCTTCAACTTCACCTGCAACTAACAATGCTATAAGAGGGGCTGAGCAAAGCGGTAACATAGCCAAGCAATGGTTTGCTAGGAAGGGTGTCAAAGGTTAGAGGTTCATGGCAATTTGGGATGCTTGATGAGCAAAAGATAGGTAACGCAGCATAGCGATAGAACGAAGCAACTAGCATAGCAATGATAGTACTGAGATCCAGGGTAGCGGTCATCTTGCCTGAAATCCCGCAAGGAAGAAGCACGAATCCTCACGATCGCAACGAAACAGGAACTATCGAGAAGAAGCACAACCGGAAAGAAGCAAACAACATAGTAAAAACACAAGCATAAACATGACATGATGCACAAACAAGCATGATGCATGTCCGGTTTTAAATGATGCATGGCATGGCGAAGTGCAACAAACAATACTACAAGTTAAGTGGAGCTCAATATGCAACGAGTTGCATATTGACAAAACACCACATCAATTATTTAGTTCGCTCTCGTTTAGGTACACAACAATGTTAAATGTTGTTAAACATGGCAAGGGGTGAAGCACATGAAAATTACCTATCTAGGCAAGTTTAAATGAGCCCGGAAGTAACAAACAACAATTCCGGAAAATCCCCATGTGCATATTTTAGATTTGGTACGGTTCTGCCCTAAAACATATTTTAATATTGTTAAACAATAAAATAAAGTGCACCATGTTAAACTAGGCATTTTTCACCCCATTAACATATAAAGAACATTTAATTCCGAGCTACGGTTATTTAGTTATGAAATAAATCATTTTAACATGGCATATTAGCAAATTTAAAGCAAACAACAAGTTAAACATTGCAAACATGGATGAAAGTGGCATATTATGAAACTAGATGAAAATCTGAGCATTTTACATGTATAAATTATTTACATATGATGCACGGTTAATGAGTTTTTATATGCATGAACATGGAGGGGTTTTCTATAAATCAGCAAATCCCTCGAATAATAGACAAATTCGCCGGACAGGAAAAAAACAACATTTGGCCGAATCTGACTGGCCCAATGTGTACAAGAGAGGGCACTGGGCTGGGGAGCTCACCATGGGCTTCAGCCCGCCGGTGAGGAGGAGGCCAGGTAGGCCGGAACTGGCGCGGCTCGGCCTTGGCGTGGCTGGCAGCCCACGTAGCTGAGGAGCTGCTCACATTGGGCCTAAAGGCCGAGGTGGAGGAGGCCAGCTGGGGCGCTGGGCCTGCTTGCTGGTGGCCCACGCGGCTGCTGAAGCTGGGCCAGGGGCGTTGGCTGGCGACGCGGTCAACGGGCACGGGCGAGCGCTCTCCTACTCGATTCTGAAGAACAGGAACAGCAGGCGCTAGCGATGCGGGAGACGGTGCAAGGAGGCGTTCGAAGCAGAGGAGGCAGGGCGAGGGCGCACGGGAACCGGCCGGATCCGAGGCCACGACAGCGAAGAAGAGGAGATCGATGCGCGGGGGTTTCGTTCCCAGCACCGGAATGGAGGCGGGGCACACCAGCGAGGTGAGGAGCGCTCGGGCGCTGCGCTATTGCTGCGGGCTCGAGGAGAAAGCAGAGGAGGAGCTTCACAGGGCGCCATGGTTGGTCCCTGGAGAGAGGGAGAAACGAGAGAGAGATGAGGACAGAGTAAGGAAGAAAGGAGAAGGGAACAGGGGCGACCTGGAGCTGGAGGTGTTCTCCGGCGACGAGCTGCCGCGTGGAGGTCGCCGGAAGGGATGGGGCTCTCTGATGGCTCGCGTGCTCGGGGACGGGAGGACCCAGAAGGCGAGGATGGTGGGCGTCGGGAAGAGGAGAAGCTCTGCTCCGGCGAGTGGGTTGTCAGCGGCGCGACGGACGACTGTGTCAAGCAGGGGCTGGTCTCGGGAGGAGCTTTGGCGGCTGTGGTTGGTGATTTGGATCGGGAGGGGATCCTGAGGTGGAAGGAGGTGGATGTGGTCTCGGTGGTAGGCTGAGAGGTGGATGGCATCGGTTGGGTAGGGAAAAAATCGAGGAGGGGCAAACTGGCGGCGGCGGCGGATGGATTTGGAGGATGGGACAGCTCTCCTAGAAATTAGGGTTTGGACTAATATATATAGTAAGTGGCTAGGTTAGTTTAGGGGCTAATTCGTCCCTTCCATCGCAATCGAACGGTCGAGAATAAAATAGGCAGGGAGTCCAAATAAGAAAACGGAGATGTTTTAGGGACGTTTGGGGATGATCCGGACCCAACGGTAACGACAGCCCGGGTCCGGTTCGGGGAAGTTTCGAACGCGCTCGTGAGGGGGCTGCGAGCTGGCAAGAGAGGTTAGGTGGTCGGACAAAACGGAAACGAAAAACACGGTTGGTTTCGGGGCGGTCAACAAAAGCAAGGGGGGACGCGGTAACTATGAGCGGATGCAAGTTTTAAGAAAACAATGCCGATGCAATGCGAATGATGCTATGAGATGAAATGCAAGACATGAACAAAATGCAAAACAAAAGACAAAAACCCAACCACGGAGTCAATAATAAATCACATAGCCAGAAATGGCAAGAGGAGTTATGAATATGGAAAGTTGTATCCGGGGCGTTACAGCTCTGGTGGTGTTAAGGGAAGGGCGCCCGATCAAGGGCCCTTAGCAGGGCGTATCGTCACCAAGCAAGGCGTAGCAGCCTCGGGATGGCGCTCCTGAGGCTTTAGCTGACTCGACAGCCAATTTCCCTCCTCAGGCTAAAGCCGACCCTTCAGCCCAAGGGGCTCCTGAGGCTAAGGCTAACGAGATCGCGGCTGATGCGGCAGGTGATGTGGCCCCTGAAGGTCAGCATCCTCAAGAGACACAATACCTTGCCAATACCTCCTCTCTCATCGAGCATCCGGTCTACTTCGTCAGCACGGTGCTACGGGAGGCACGAGCACACTACCCCATGCCACAAAAGCTTTTGCTTGCACTCCTCGTCACCTCCCGAAAGCTGCACCACTACTTCCAGGGTCACCCCATCAAGGTCGTTTCAGCGTACCCACTGGAGAGGGTACTCCGGATCCCTAACGCCTCCGGGAGGATCGCGTAATGAAACATCGAGCTTCAGGTGTTCTAGCTTGAGTTCAGCACCACCAGGGTTATCAACGGTGCGACCCTCACAGATTTTGTTGCAGAGTGGGCCGACGTCCCTGATCGTGGGATATGCGAGGATCACTCCCTCTCGCCCGGAGACGAGACGCCAGACAGGTGGATCATGTACATCGATGGCGCGTTCGCGCGATAGGGTGCAGGGTCTAGAGTTGTCCTCGTATCACCTACCAAGGACAAGCTCTACTATGTTGTACAACTTTCTTTCCAGCAGGGAAAAAAGGTATCCAACAACATTGTGGAAATGAAGGCCTACTCGGCGGCCTCAGGGCCGCGGCGGCGCTGGGAGTGAAGCGTCTCGCCATTAGGGGCGATTCCCAGCTCCTCATCGATGTCTCCAACAAAGAGTATGGTCCCAAGGACGAGCACATGGAAGCATACCTGGAAGAGGTACATAAAATTGAGAGATGGTTCTTAGGCCTAGAGTTACACCACGTGCCATGAGGCACAAACACAGGAGGCGGACGACATCGCCAAGAGGGCGTCCCGGCAGCTACATCACAAGCCAGGAGTGTTTGAAGAATGACTCTTCAACCCATCAGCGGCTCCCCCTGTTGCGGCACCAGCACCACCTCAGGAGGACCTACCCCGAGCCCCGGCAACTAGCAGCATGGCCTGCGGCCCAACCTCAGGGGTCCACCTGCTCCTCGTGCTCGAGCCTCAGGAGGGGTGCTGGACCGAGGAGTTCAAGATGTACCTGCTTCTGGGGACCTTGCCAGAGAAGGAATAGGATGCCGAGCGTGTGGCTCGGCAGGCCACCGCGTACGACATCCAGGACGGTGAGTTGTACCGCAAAAGGCCCAATGACGTTTCTTTGTGATGCATCTCCAGGGAGCAGGGGCTCAAGCTACTGGCAGACATACATGGTGGGGACTACGGAGACCACTCTTCATCACGCACCCTCGTGGGCATTCGGCAGTGGGTTCTATTGGCCCACAACACTCAACGATGCCATAGAACCGGTGCACTCCTGTGAAGCCTACCAGTTCCACGCCAAGAAGATCCACCAGCCAGCACAAGGCCTCCAGACCATCCCGCTTACGTGGCCATTCGCGGTCTGGGGGTTGGACATCTTGGGGGCGTTTACCCGAGTGCCAGGAGGCTACTGCTACCTCTACGTCGCCATCGACGAGTTCACCAAGTGGGCGGAGGTAGAAGCTGTCCGCACCATCCCAGCCGGGTCAGCTGTGAAGTTCACCAAGGGCCTCGTGAGCTGGTTTGCGGTTCCTAATTGCATCATTACCGACAATGGCTTGCAGTTCACTAGCAACCTTTTCAAAACATACTATGGTAACCTTGGAACGCAGATATCCTATGCCTCGGTGGCACACCCCAGGAGCAACAGCCAGGCCGAGCACGCCAATGCACAAGTCTTGAGAGGCCTCAAGGAAAGGACCTGAAGAAGAAGCTCGAGGTATGCGGTAGGGGCTGGCTCGATGAGCTCCAGTCCGTGTTGTGGTCCATCCGCACCACCTCAACCAAGCCGATGGGCGAGACACCATTCTTCCTCTTCTATGGTGCCGAAGTGGTTCTCCCACACGAGGTCAAGCATCACTCCATGTGGGTCCTAATGTTTGACGAGGCACGCTAGGACGTGACGTAGGGGATGGATCTCGTGCTGCGGGAGGAATGTCGCCGTAAAGCCTCGCTCCGAGCGGCAAGGTACCAGCAGGCGCTGCGGTGGTACCACTGCCGCAACATTCACCCCAGGGCGCTCGAGGTGGGTGATCTCGTCCTGAGGTGGGTGCTCTCCAGGGAAGGGCTGCATAAGCTCTCTCCCATGTGGGAGGGCCCATTTAGGATTGCCCGTGTCTCCAGGCCTGGCACCGTTTGCCTGGAGAGATAGGACGAGATCCCCATCCAGAACGCCTGGAACATCTAGCACCTCCAGAAGTTCTAACCATGAAGCAAGCCTCCGGCCTGTGAAGGTCTCCGCTCGTGACACTCTCTCATAATAATGAGTGGGGTTGTACATGCCTCGGAGTCTCCTGAGCGCCGCCCTGGGGCCTCACGGGGGCTCCCTCCCACGTCCTAGTGGCAGCACTTAGCTCCGCGCTGATGAGAAGACTAGATTAGGTGCCGGATGCGACTATTCATTTGCTTACTTTCCTAAGTTGTTCCGCAATCTTTAATGGAATTTGGAGTTTTTGTGTTTTGGTTCGCCAAGTTGGATTTTCTCTCCCATTGTTTCGCTCATTCTTGACCTGGGCTAGGAAAGGGCGGCAGTTGCCCATCACTCTCCCTTGCGTGCCCCACGCGTGAGGGCTAGGCTGGTTTGTGCGCATGGGTCCAACCTCGCAAAAACACACCTCGCGAACCCCGTTGCCCCAGTGGCCCCATTGCTTCGGCTTTATGTTCCTCGCGAGGAGCCCTTGATCAAGCTCGTGGGCATCAGCATCCTCCCATCTCCGTGCCCCTTGGGCAGCGCGACGCGGTGCATTAATCCATATCCAAACCTATGGCAGGGGGCTCACGCAAGGGGGAATGAGGTGCCCGTTAAGGTTTCTTTTCCTTTGAATAGCTTTACGACATCTCCCGAGGCCTCTAGCACCTCCCGAGACTGGTGGCTCCTGAGTCATCAGGAAAGGGGGCTCTGCCAGGCGTTAAGGGTCGTGCCCCCGCAAGGTGGGAAGCTTCTGTGAACATGTTAAACTAAGTTACCCTACCCTTACCTACCCAGAACACAAACATCATGGCACAACACTAAGATAATCAGCTCAACATAAAGGGCATAACTTCCATAGTTCATTACACACCTGGCGGGGCACCCTACTTTTTTCAAATCACAGAAGAAAGGAAAGGTTAACCAAAAGTGGCCCGCAAGGCCGCAGCGGGTCCTGATGCCAAGTTTGGTAGCCCCAAGTTTAGGCGGGGGATTCCTCCTGCTTCACCGGGCCATGGCGGCAAGATGATCTGCCGCCTCCCTTGATCCGAGCTCGGCGGAACGGAGGTTGATCGTAGCCGCCGCTACTTGCGATCTCGCCTGAGGAAGAGCTGCCGCTTTGGGAGGAAGCGTGGACTTCGTCAAGGCCAAGCTCACCCTCGTCGCCGGCGCGCCGACGTCAAGGCCAAGATCATCGTTGCTGCCGTATTTTGGGCAGCACCCCGCACGGCGGCCGTCTTCCATGAACACCCTCACAAAGAGGGTCGCAAGGCCATCGTACTTGAAGTGGAGGGTGCACCTCCCGCTCAGGCCTCATGCGCGGGCAAACGCTTGCCAGCCGCGGGTCAGGACCATGCTGCCCGCGGTGGTGACCTTGATGCCCACCCACGAGGCCCTGCTGCAGTAGCCTTCGGCCTGTAGCTAGAGGTCGTCGAGCCCAGAGGTCGGCAACTCGCGGTGAAGAAGTGCGGGAGCCGGAACAAGGTGACGGCGGGGCTCTCTGACCACACCACGAACTCCGGGAGGGCATCCGTCGAGGAGAAGCGTGGTCGAGGAGGGCGAGCAGCCATAGCGTGCCTCCCCTCGTCGCGGGGGCTGCCCCGTAGCCGGTGGCCCCCGCCGCGAGATGAAGCACCGCCATGGACCCCATGGGAGACGCTGTCCCATGGAGAAGCACGCTCGTGCCCCTGCGGGCAACCGCCGGGGTCGCGGCATGCTTGTGGGGACGGTTGTGACCCGTCTTGGCTGGTGGCGAAGCTGGTCCCTCCTTAGAAGCCTTCCCTTTCTTAGCAGAACAGAATCTCCTTGTCGGCGCCATGGATGCTACGACAAGGTGGAGAAGAAGGAGGGACGAGCAGCGAGAAGATGAAGAAAGAGATGAGTGAGGGGAGCTCCTCCCCTCCCCTCATTTATAGTCAGAGGGAGGCCAACCACCGGCCTCCATGATCTCGTGCAATGATGTTTCTCTGCATGCAGCATCGACTCGTCAAGTCAGACGGATTTGAAGGCAGCATGGGGAAGTGGAGGCGCCCACGTCCCATCAATCGCCATGCGTCGTCCAAGGACGCAGGCTGTTAGGCCCCTCGGCCGGCAGCTCAGGAGGAATGCTGAGGCCTACGTTAATGACATAGTGGTTAAGTGTCAGGAGGCAAAGACCCTGGTCGAACACCTAAAGGAAACGTTTGCCAGCCTGTGCAAGGTGGACCGGCGGCTCAATCCTGAGAAGTGTGTGTTCGGAGTCCCCTCTAGCAAGCTACTGGGTTTCCTAGTGTCGGATAGAGGAACGAGGCCAACCCGGAGAAAGTCAAGGCCATAGAATACATGAGCCCTCCACAGACAGTCAAGGAGATGTGGAAGCTGGCGGGCTGCGTGACCTCACTGGGGCGTTTCATCTCAAAGCCGAGGGAATGCGCCCTCCCGTTCTTCAAGCTGATGAAGAGGAAAGGGCTGTTTGAGTGGACCCCTGAAGCTGACATGGCCTTCCAAGACCTCAAGAGATACCTAACCAGACCGCTGGTGATGGTGGCGTCGCACTCTCTTGAGGCCTTGGTGCTCTATTTGGCCGCCACCCCTCACTCCGCTAGCAACACTCTGGTGGTGTTAAGGGAAGGGCGCCCGATCAAGGGCCCTTAGCAGGGTGTATCGTCACCAATCAAGGCGTAGCAACCTCGGGCTGGCGCTCCTGAGGCTTCAGCTGACTCGACAGCCAATTTTCCTCCTCAGGCTCAAGCCGACCCTTCAGCCCGAGGGGCTCCTGAGGCTATGGCTCACGAGATCACGGCTGATGCAGCAGGTGATGTGGCCCCTGAAGGTCAGCATCCTCAAGAGACACAAGACCTCGCCAATACCTCCTCCCTCGTCGAGCATCCGGTCTACTTCGTCAGCATGGTGCTACGGCAGGCACAAGCACGCTACCCCATGCCCCAAAAGCTTTTGCCCGCACTCCTCGTCACCTCCCGAAAGCTGCACCACTACTTCCAGGGTCACCCCATCAAGGTCGTTTCAGCGTACCCACTGGAGAGGGTACTCTGGATCCCTAACGCCGCCGGGAGGGTCGCATAATGGAACATCGAGCTCCAGGTGTTCTAGCTTGAGTTCAGCACCACCAGGGTCATCAAGGGTGCGACCCTCACAGATTTTATTGCAGAGTGGGCCGACGTCCCTGATCGTGGGATATGCGAGGATCACTCCCTCTCGCCCGGAGACGAGACGCCAGACAGGTGGATCATGTACATCGACGGCGCGTTCGCGCGATAGGGTGCGGGGGCTAGAGTTGTCCTCGTATCACCTACCAAGGACAAGCTATACTATGTTGTACAACTTTCTTTCCAGTAGGGCAAAAAGGTATCTAACAACATTGTGGAAATGAAGGCCTACTCGACGGCCTCAGGGCTGCGGCGGCGCTGGGAGTGAAGCGTCTCGCCATTAGGGGCGATTCCCAGATCCTCATCAACTTCTCCAACAAAGAGTACGGTCCCAAGGACGAGCACATGGAAGCATACCTGGAAGAGGTACATAGAATTGAGAGACAGTTCTTAGGCCTGGAGTTACAACACGTGCCATGAGGCACAAACAAGGAGGCGGACGACATCGCCAAGAGGGCGTCCCGGCAGCTACATCACGAGCCAGGAGTGTTTCAAGAATGACTCTTCAAGCCATCGGCGGCTCCCCCTGTTGCGGCACCAGCACCACGTCAGGAGGACCTACCCCGAGACTCGGCAACTAGCGGCCCGGCCTGCGGCCCAACCTCAGGGGTCCGCCTGCTCCTCGCGCTCAAGCCTCAGGAGGGGTGCTGGACCGAGGAGTTCAAGATGTACCTGCTTTTGGGGACCTTGCTGGAGAAGGAATAGGATGCCGAGCATGTGGCTCGCAAGGCCACCGCGTACGACATCCAGGACTGTGAGTTGTACCGCAAAAGTCCCAATGACGTTTCTTTGCGATGCATCTCCAGGGAGCAGGGGCTCGAGCTGCTGGCAGACATACATGGTGGGGACTGCGGACACCACTCTTCATCACGCACCCTCGTGGGCATTCCGCAGTGGGTTTATTGGCCTACAACACTCAACGATGCCATAGAACTGGTGCACTCCTGTGAAGCCTACCAGTTCCATGCCAAGAAGATCCACCAGCTAGCGCAAGGCCTCCAGACCATCCCGCTTACGTGGTCGTTCATGGTCTGGGGGTTGGACATCTTGGGGGCGTTTCCCCGAGTGCCAGGAGGGTACTGCTACCTCTACGTCTCCATCGACAAGTTCACCAAGTGTGCGGAGGTAGAAGCTGTCCGCACCATCCCAGCCGGGTCAACTGTCAAGTTCACCAAGGGCCTCGTGAGCTGGTTTGCGGTTCCTAATCGCATCATCACCGAAAATGGCTTGCAGTTCACTAGCAACCTTTTCAAAACATACTGTGCTAACCTTGGAACGTAGATATGCTACGCCTCGGTGGCACACCCCAGGAGCAACAGCCAGGCCGAGCGCGCCAATGCAGAAGTCTTGGGAGGCCTCAAGGAAAGAAACTTAAAGAACAAGCTCGAGGCATGCGGTAGGGACTGGCTCGACGAGCTCCAGTCTGTGTTGTGGTCCATCCGCACCACCTCGACCAAGCTGATGGGCGAGACACCATTCTTCCTCTTCCATGGAGCCGAAGTGGTTCTCCCACATGAGGTCAAGCATCACTCCATGCAGGTCCTAATGTTTGACGAGGCACGCTAGGACGCGACATAGGGGATCGATCTCGTGCTGGGGGAGGAATGTCGCCGTCCATCCTTGCTCCGAGCGGCAAGGTACCAGCAGGTGCTGCAGTGGTACCACTGCCGCAACATTCGCCCTAGGGCGCTCGAGGTGGGTGATCTCGTCCTGAGGTGGGTGCTCTCCAGGGAAGGGCTGCATAAGCTCTCTCCCATGTGGGAGGGTCCGTTTAGGATTGCCTGTGTCTCCAGGCCTGGCACCGTGTGCCTAGAGACATAGGACGAGATCCCCATGCAGAACGCCTGGAACATCCAGCACCTCCGGAAGTTCTAACCATGAAGCAAGCCTCCGGCATGTGAAGGTCTCCGCTCGTGACACTCTCTCATACAAATGAGTGGGGCTGTACATGCCTCGGAGTCTCCTGATCGCCGCCCTGGGGCCTCACGGGGGCTCCCTCCCACGTCCTAGTGGCAGCATTTAGCTCCGCGCTGGTGCGAAGACTAGATTAGGTGCCCGACGCGGCTGTTCATTTCCTTGCTTTCCGAAGTTGTTCCGCAATCTTTAATGGAATTTCGAGTTTTCGTGTTTTGGTTCGCCAAGTTGGATTTTCTCTCCCATTGTTTCGCTCATTCTTGACCTGGGCTAGGAAAGGGCGGCAGTTGCCCATCACTCTCCCTTGCGTGCCCCACGTGTGGGGGCTAGGCTGGTGTGTGCGCATGGGTCCAACCTCGCAAAAACACACCTCGCAAACCCTGTTGCCCCAGTGGCCCCAGTGCTTCGGCTTTATGTTCCTCGCCAGGAGCCCTCGATCAAGCTCGTTGGCATCAGTGCCCTCTCATCTCCGTGCCCCTTGGGCAGCGTGACGTGGTGCATTAAGCCATAGCCAAACCTATGGCAGGGGGCTCGCGCAAGGGGGAATGAGGTGCCCATTAAGGTTTCTTTTCCTTTGAACAGCTTTACGGCATCTCCCGAGGCCTCTAGCACCTCCCGAGACCGGTGGCTCCTGAGTCATCACGAAAGGGGGCTGTACCAGGCGTTAAGGGTCATGCCCCCGCAAGGTGGGAAGCTTCCGCGAACATGTCAAACTAAGTTACCCTACCCTTACCTACCCAGAATACAAACATCATGGCACAACATTAAGATAATCAGCTCAACATAAAGGGCATAACTGCCATAGTTCATTAAACACCCGGTGGGGCACCCTACTTTTTTCAAATCACAGAAGAAAGGAAAGGTTAAACAAAAGCGGGCCGCAAGGACGCAGCGGGTCCTAAGGCCAAGTTTGGTAGCCCCGAGTTTAGGCCGGGCATTCCTCCTGCTTCACCGGGGCATGGTGGTGAGATGATCCGCCGCCTCCCTTGATCCGAGCTCGGTGGCACGGAGGTTGATCGTAGCCGCCGCTACTTGAGCTCTCGCCCGAGGAAGAGCTACTGCTGTGGGAGGAAGTGTGGACTTCGTCAAGGCCAAGCTCATCCTCATCGCCGGCGCGCCGATGTCAAGGCCAAGATCATCGTTGCTGCCGTATTTTGGGCAGCACCCCGCACGGCGGCCGTCTTCCATGAACACCCTCACGAAGAGGGTCGCAAGGCCATCGTAATTGAAGTGGAGGGTGCACCTCCCGCTCAGGCCTCATGCGCGGGCAAACGATTGCCAGCCGCGGGTCAGGACCACGCTGCCCGCGGTGGTGACCTTGATGCCCACCCACGAGGCCCTGCTGCAGTAGCCTTCGGCCTGTAGCTAGAGGTCGTCGAGCCCAGAGGCCGGCAGCTCGCCGGTGAAGAAGCGCAGGAGCAGGAACAAGGTGACGGCGGGGCTCTCTGACCACACCACGAACTCCGGGAGCGCATCCGTCGAGGAGAAGCATGGTCGAGGAGGGCGAGCAGCCATTGCGTGCCTCCCCTCGTCGCGGGCGCTGCCGCGTAGCCGGTGGCCCCCGCCGCGAGAAGAAGCACCGCCACAGACCCCATGGGAGACGCTGTCCCATGGAGAAGCGCGCCCGTGCCCCTACGGGCTGCCGCCGGGGTCGTGGCATGCTTGTGGGGACAGTTGTGACCCGTCTCGGCTGGTGGCGAAGCTGGTCCCTCCTTAGAAGCCTTCCCTTTCTCAGCAGCCGGGAATCTCCTCGTCGGCGCCATGGATGCTACGGCAAGGTGGAGAAGAAGGAGGGACGAGCAGCGAGAAGATGAAGAAAGAGATGAGCGAGGGGGGCTCTGCCCCTCCCCTCATTTATAGTCAGAGGGAGGCCAACCACCGGCCTCCACAATCTCATGCAATGATGTTTCTCTACATGCAGCATCGACTCGTCAAGTCAGACGGATTTTAAGGCAGCATGGGGAAGTGGAAGCGCCCACGTCCCATCAATTGCCACGCGTCGTCCAAGGCCGCAGGCGGTGAGGGCCCGCGGCACTCCACACTTGCCCTTTGGCTTCACCCAGAAGCCAAGTCCGAGCGTGCCTTGGGCCCGGGGGCTACTATCGGCATTCTGGATACGGGGGTACCCAGACTTGCCTGCCCGCGGCACACGACATGGCTCCACCGACGGTCTAGTACGACTCAGCTTTAGCATCAACAACTCTAGACCCTCGCGAGGCGGATGGCACCAGGACCTCCAAGGGTATCAGCCCCCTCAAGCGGCTCCCGAGGAACGGAGATTTCTATGGAAGGCTCACCTCGCGAGGTTCGGCTGACGTGAGCCATGACGACCAAGGCCAGGCAGGTCCCAGGCGGGCGCCAGCGAGTGCAGAGTACCGGCTTCCTCTTTGCTGCAAATGAGGCAAGCAGGGGTGTAGAGTCCCGAGGAATCGACCAAAGCTTTCCATTCTGATGCAACAAGACTAAGACCGCCACGACGGCATGACGGAGGTCATCGCCGAGCACACCGCACCGTCACAACCAGCGGCTTTTGCAGGCGAAGACCACTTTAGTCAGGATAGGGCGTACTTGTTGTCTCCCTTCAAATTTGGCCATTGTGGGATCCCTTCCCGCCTACATTTGGCAAGAGGACTAAGGCCGCTATAAATAGGACCTAGCCACCACCAACGGGGGGGATCAGATCCATTCCACCCACACCACTTCACCAGCTCACTTAAGCTCAAGAACACGCCTCCTGAGGTTGTTCTCCATTGTACTAGTTCTTCCTCAGCCCATCGAGGCAAATCCACCACAAAGCAGGAGTAGGATTTTACACCGCAAGGTGGCCCGAACCTGGCTAAACTGTTGTGTCTTCCTTTCCTTCGAGCTCGACGTGATAGGTTGCAAGGTTAGCAAGTAGGCAGGCTGGGTAGGTTGAGATCTCCGCACGCACCCCAGAGTTCGAACCTCTCAAGGGATTGTGGAACCCGAAATCCGACATAATGATCTTGAAATTCTAGCTTGCTAGCATTAGGATTAATCCCATAAGTTTGGTAATCTTATTGTAAACCTTTGTCATTATCGTTTTGAGTCCATTGATTCAATATGTTGCAAGAATGCTCGCAATCCTCAATCAGATCCTAGAATTCATCCTTCTGGCTCAGACGTCACTTTAAACATGAGCTACATCTCGACCAATCAAATTGTCATCTGTTGTACTCCTAAGCTTACTCAACTTATCCATCATTAATCAGAGAGTTTGCTTCTGATCCCTTGATTTGGAGATCATAACACTACAAAAAAATACACTTTTGTGATGATACATGTTTGTCACAGTAGGTCACGTTTTCTGTCATGCATGTACATCCATGACAAATTTATGACAGAATCAAGATAGTCATACATGTGCTGTCGTAGAAGTGTTCCATGACATTACCAAAATTATCATCACGGAAGTGTCCACTTCCATGACGATAAATCACGCGTCATAGAAGTGCTTTCGTCAAGGGTGACCAACATGTGGCATCCACCGTAACGGGACGCCGTTAACCGTCGTTAACCTATCGGGTCCGTTTTTTGGATCCGATAACCCGCTAATAGCTACGACCAATGCCAATTTCCACATGTAAAATTCTCATTTGCTGACGGATCCACGCGTCAGCTCTGCGTTGGCACAGGTGTCACTCATCCAACAGTGAGATGGGCCTATGATGTGTTGACATGTGGACTGGCCCAAAAGTGGCCCACGAAGTTTAAATGGGCCGGCCCAACCGAAGGCCCATAAGATTTAGCGGACCATAATGGGCCGGCCCAGTTAAAGGCCCACAAAAATTAGCGGACCATAATGGGTCGGCCCAGCTAAAGGCCCACATGATTTTGCAGACCATAATGGGCCGGCCTAGCTAAAGGCCCACAAGATTTTGCAGGCTACAATGGGCCGGCCCAGCTAAAGGCCACAAGATTCTACAGACCATAATGGGCCGGCCCAGCTAAAGGCCAAACATTCTCTGTCAAATCGGCCCGTCAATGGCCTGTCCTAAACTTGTCATCAACGCGGCCCATGGTCACTTCTGGCCCGTTAACAATCCGCTAAGGAATTGGGCCGAATTATGGCCCGGTGTATTTCCGGCCTGTTAAAGGTCCGGCTTCATTTGGGCCCATTTACAGGCCATCAAAACTTTCGGCCCATAAACGACCATGAAGGATTTGGGTAATATTCGGCCATGTCTGACATTCGGCCTATTAGAGGCCCACTATAGATTTGGGCCACTTTCGTCCTGTTTTCATTTTCGGCCTGTTAATGCCGGACGAAAACCATGGGCCATATGTGGCCCAACATCATATCGGGCCCATTAACGGCCCATATAAAAATGACGATAATCTAGCCCGACCGATGTTCTGGCCTATTAAATGCCCATGTATTAGGTCGGCGCATTTACGGCCCGTCCAAATTTCGGCATGTCAAGGATCCGCATCGTAAATGGGCCACCATTTCGACCTGCTAAGACCAGTGGGTTATTTGGCGCTTTCGACCTCCTAAGACCAGTGGGTTATTTGGCGCAATCAGGGCCCAATCTCACGTTTGGTCTATTAAAGGCCCATGTTTTTTATGGGCTCAAGATATTTATACCTGTAGACGGCCTATTTTTACTGAGGGCCCAAATTATGTTTAGGCCTGTTAAAGGCCCACTATGGGCACAGGCCTACCACAAAAATATGAAAGCTTATGTTGATTTAGGCCCAGATATTTTTAGTGGGCTACATGCCAATTTAGGCCCGTAATCGTTTTTAGCCCAATTGGAATGGGCCCGACGAATGTTGGCATATTGGGCTCCTACGAAGCTTTCGGCCGAATACATTACTAAGTTAAACATACACTATACAAAAATAGTCTCGTAGTTACTGCAGCCTATGGCAGCATCATAAATGTTGTATCACAACAAAATAAATTCCAAACATACAAGAAAAGGCCTGTTGGCATAAAGTTTACAGTCCTTCCAGATAAAAGCACCATCAGATGTATAGAAGCACAGATCATTTGACCTGAGTGCTAATGTTTCAGGCTGTAGAATCTGATGGAGCAGCATGATCTCCACCTTTTTTCTGCCATTGCTCTTGAACAACGAAGCGAATGTCTGATAGTCTGGTTTCAAAACCATTCATATCTTGACGACATTTCTCAACCACTATTCTTGTTTCCGAAACAATGTCCATTAGGGATTGGTCTTGTGTCTGGAGCACAGATATATCACTCTGTCTAGAAGGAAGATTTTGTTCAGTAGGCGATTTGGACGAGGTTACCTTGACAACCAACCCAGAATTACACAGGAAGGTGCTTTTTGCACTGTTAGTGGAGAGATACTAACACACTGCAGCAAGAGGTGACATTGTGCCTGTGGTAGCCTCGTCACCTTTAGGTGGTTGTGGTTGTTCAATCATTTGTTCCATAGCTTCCTGAAAGTTTGAACTTGTAGATTAGTGTACCAGATAAGTTACTAATGAGACAAAAACAAACAAAATAGGTTAAATGTTTATACATAACTTATTTTGGTGAACTACTGTAATACATTAGCATGTATTGTAGTGCCAACTACATAATAAAATCACTTTCGGAACATATGTCCATGTAGCATGCCTACTATATTGTCTATTTCCTCACATTCGCTGACATCTAAGGATAAAGAGACATGGTTTAAAGTAGGATGAACATAGTATGACATCATTCATATCATGGGCAAACAGATATAAAACAAACAGGCTATTTTATCATTGTGTGCGCACGTGAACATAACAACTAGATTATAGATCAAGACCGAAAGAATATCCTTCATCTCTTTTAAACCATTTAAGGTGAAATGATACGTTAAGACAACTGTGTATAAAAGTGAACAGAGTAACTGACACTGGCTGCAAACTAAGTAGTTAAATGAACACATCATAGTACCAATCAGTTCAAGGCAGGAGGAGTAAGGACTTACAACAGCGGCTTGAACTTGTGTGCTCATGCCCTTCATCTTGCTGGTGCGGCAATCCTTGAAGATTTGCACTGCATTCAGTTCAGGTTCTTTTTGGTCCGCACATGCTTTCCTCTGTATTTGGAACAAGTCAATATAGATACGATAATATGGCACAAAAAAAAGAAGGAAGTAGCAGCTATTTGCAAGAGCCTCACAGTGTGCAAGGACGGATGAGGCTGGGGTTTCACGGCTGGTGAAGAGGGCATTTTCGTGCCCAGGGAGTATGAATGGGAAAACATAGGGAGGCAGGGAACTAAGGGGGAACAATCTTTCGATTTGAGACGCGCTTGTTTGAAATTTGGGGAAAGTTACAAACTTTGCCCCCATCTAAAATTTCGGACATATTGAGGGTTGGGGGTAGGACAGTCATGTCAGGTGTCCCAAATGTGTGTGGGATAGATTTTGGCTGAGCGCATGGGTGTTTAGGCGCCCACGGTGTATGAATGCTTTTCGGAGGCGGTTGAGACCGCGTCTTGGTGAAGTTACAAACCTACCCCGGTTTAGACCTTTGGACATCGGGCCGATTGGCTACATGGGCCAGAGTCAGGACAGTAATTTCCTACCACCGAACATTAGTCTCGCGCGGTTCCGGGTGACCAAAGGCCTATTTGGCGCTTCGTTCAATATTTGGGAGCAGAAGCAGTAACGTTTTCGGTTCTCTTGAATTGAACTTTCAGGAGTTGTCAAACTTCACAAATCTTTACTCTTGAAAATCCTAAAGCTACGATTATTTTGGAATGGAGGGGGTACATTTGAATATACATTGTACATGAGTATATATTAAAAAATATGCAGCTTACCTCAGTTCATGCATGGTTCCAGATATAATCTCCTTGGTTGCAAAAAAATGTTAGATATGCGTATGAATATATATAGCATGTTCAAACTCACAACAAAGATTGATGCCCCCTTTTACATCTGATTTTGAAATGCCATTATCTCGGGTTCAAATAGATGAATGCACTTCCTATGAATTCGAATCTTCGAAACCCCCTTTATGTTGAATTCGACATGTATTCTATTTCGTAGCTAGCAATTTGGAATGTATCCATGCAAGTGACAAATGTATAAAGTGCTTCACACTAACAACATGGAGTGCACTAATTAATGTTTATATATGAATTGCAAAAGCATCAATTGCCTGTATTTCAAACCGCTCTCACTCTATGGATCGATAATATGAAATAAACACATGCACATGCTAGAATTCAATAGAGTATGGGTGTCTGATAGACCGATTTTCATCCATACGCAATTTGCAAAAT
The DNA here is from genome assembly GCF_002162155.2 of Triticum dicoccoides. Classification (NCBI taxonomy): domain Eukaryota; kingdom Viridiplantae; phylum Streptophyta; class Magnoliopsida; order Poales; family Poaceae; genus Triticum; species Triticum dicoccoides. The sequence goes on along the minus strand of NC_041391.1, from coordinate 361,494,218 downwards.
TAATGATCTCATCCAAAAATAATAATGCCATTTATATTTTAATTTAATGCGTAGAACCGCCTTCTACACGTAGATGCACTATGCCTCGGCTCGTTCTGACAAACGCGTTATATATCTCTCTATCTAACGCATAAGTGCACACACTTTATATGCATCGACATTTCTCTTCCACACATGCTCATAATCTCTCTCAGGGTGTTGGGGTGTCTCACGCACATACTCTCTCTGTTTCTCTCTCTCTCTCTTTCTGACTACTATGTACCACTCTTTTCACTAATCTCAGTTGGAAAACACTATTTCTCTCACATGCATATGTACACACGCACGGTCTCTACTAGCCCTCTATACGCACATATATGTGCCTACGTGTATTGTGACCCCCCAAAATTTTGACCTTGTTTTATTAATTAAAATTTTGCCAGGAAATTAAAACTTTTATTTTCTGGGCTTCCTTTTGATTTTTGAACCTTTTTCTCCCTTCCTATTATGGAGTTTTCCTCAAAGTGAAAACTTTTCAAATATGTTATTGGACTTGTTTAACCTCTCAAGAAAAACTTTTCTTTTATTAGTAGAACTAATTACTTAATTAATTTGCTTGAGCTTTATTTTCTTGAAAAATGGTTTTCCAAGGTTATATGGCCATATTTGAACTACAACCATTTGATAAATTCACTTAAAATTCCAACCAAAATTTGGAGATGTCAGGTGATGTTTTTAAATCACTTTTATGCAAAAATATCTTTTATTCATGAAATATTTTGAGCTCTACACCCAATTTTCTTCTCTGGTCCAATGGGCAATTTTGCACTGCAACTCATTTGAATACTTCTTTCTAGCCTCCACCAAAATTATGGGATGTTGGTAGTAGCTTATGATTCAACTTTATGCAAAAATCCAGTGATGTTCTTTGAAAAATTTGAGTGAATCATCCTTATCTTCATTCTGGTGCAACTTGGTGATTTGTACTGCAACCATCTTCTAACTTGCTCCTTTACCCTTGAGCTTTCTCCTGCTTGTAGTGCACTTTGCCAAACCCTTAAGTCCAGGAGAGTGGACCCATTCAATGATTCTAAGTGCTTGCATTCATGCCCTCTTCTTTCTGTCAAAAACTGAAGTTTTGCACAACTTGCACTAACAAGTTTCTCCTTTTAACCAACTAACTTCACCACCCTCTTGTCCATCCAAAGAGACACTGATCTGGATAATTTGGCCACTCCAAGAAAACCTAGGTGCATGTGGCATTTTGTCAAACACCTAGAGTGCATGGACAGAATTGGCATGAGTGTTTGTTTGCATTATGAACTTGGCCACCTGACCTAACCACCATGTCCATTTCCCTTCTGACTAACCATAACCTAGCCCTGTTTCTTGCCAGCCTCACCCGCGACCTCTAGCATGCACTGGCATTTCGTCGAACACATCCCGGGCATGCTCTGGGCGCACCCAGAGCATGCGTTTGGCTCGCACTTGCGCCCGAGCTGCCGCGTCTCGCCTCGCACCCGTTCTGGCCTTGGCCAACCGCAGCCAGCACGCCACGTATCCTCCTGCACCGCCACCCCACCCCGACCACCCCTGGCACCCCACAGCGCCGCCGTCAGGGCACTCTTTGCGGCACGCCGGCGTCCGCAGTGCGCCTCTTCCACGGTCGGCGCCGCCCGAGCCACCCCGGCTCGCCACCTGCCCCTGGGAGCTGCGCAAGCTTATCCCCTCGCTCGTCGGCTAGCTCTCGTCGCCTCCACGTCGCCCTGCAAGCTACAGAACGTCGGTTCGCCGGCGACCTTATCCTCGGCCGCGGAACCGCCATGGCCTCGCTATATAAGAAGCACCCGAGCTCGTCCAGGCCTCACGCAGCCTCTCTCACTCCCTCACCGACCCACCCATAGCAGTAGGAAGACCAGGGGAGCCGTCTTCTTCCTCTCCGGCAACTCCTGCCGCCGCCAGTGCCCCGGCCACCCCGGCACCACCAGAGCCTCTCTTTCTCCACTCTCTTCACCAGGAGCCCCCAAATCCAACCGAGGCCGCCATCCGCCACGAGGCTCGTCGCCGACGACTCCCTCCATCCTCGTCACTCCCTCGACCACCGGAAGAACCGTCCCAGTCTTGCGGATTCATCCCCGCCCTCCAGAGGCCGCGAGGAGCCGCCGCTCGCCGGCGTTGGTCGCCGGAGCCCCCGCCTCTGTTCGGCCAGAGGAGGAAGGAGGCGGGGGAGACCAGTCAAACCTGACCAGTGGGCCCTTGGACCCACTTTCAGTGACCCCGCCCCAGTCCACGTGGCTTAAATGAAGACGTAAATCTCGAAGTACGTCTTCGACGTGTACCGGTTCAAAGCGTTTTTCTTTTCTTTTTCTGTTTTATTTAAAATCAGAATTTGACTAAACTTTGACTGGCTATATCTCTTTAAATATAACTCCAAATGAGTTGATTCTTTTTCCTACGTCTCTCAAATTTAGTCTAGTTTATTTTAAGATTTATTTGAAAAAATTTCAGACAATTATTTTATGTTGTTTTGAAAATGTGACTTAATTCAAATTTATTTAAAATAGGATCTTGGAGAGAGAGAAGGAAACTTCCAAAGTTTTGGAGTGCACCCTGCCTCCCCACAACTTGAAGGCAAGCATTCTGAACCCCAGCATAATATTTTTGGTGTGTTCGTTGACACGTTTATAACACCACCTCATTTCGGGAACTTGTTATTTCATGTGATATGATCATTTGCATGGATGCATATTAGTGATTTCCATGCTGTTGGAAACGAACACACTTGTGATGGTAATCATCCTCATGTGCCTTGCATGCATGCCCGAAGGAATCTGGGAAAGCCTCTGCCTTGGGTAGGCGTGAGCTTGTCGCCGGTCTTCATTGGGACGGTTGTGTCCGGTATGGCATAGTAAGGTATAATGAGTGTTGATTGTGTTGGTTGAAATGTATTTGTTATACATGTCATGCAGGGAAATTATAAACCTCCTGAGTCGACCGTAGATCGAGTCTTGTTCCAGTAACCCCCATACTTGTTTCGTACTACCACTTGTCCCTACAATAGGTAGGGTACGGTTCAGTAAGTCGTCAACCCCTTTCCAGCACATACCATACAGAGAGGCCATGGTGGAAGATACCGGTTGTAGCTGGTAGGCAGGCCACCTGGTCTGGGGGCATGGGTGTTTCCGGTTGGGACCGAGAGGGGGGCACCCCTTAGAGCACGCGGTATAAATTTGATCCCATGCTACACGAGGTTGTAACCTCCCCACTTAGAGTTTTGCTTGACAGGTGTCGTGGGTGATTCCAGACACCGGTGAGTTAAGCTGGTGTGTGCAAGTCAGGTGTGTTTTCAATTAAAAGACCGTAGATGGAATTAGTCCCAATGGACTAAAGGAATCCGTTACTCGTGGGTAAAGAGTACACCCTCTACAGAGATTAAACCTATTCGAATAGCCGCGTCCATGGTTAAGGACTACAGTCTGGGATGGGTCAAGTATCGGTCTTAGTGTCGGTCTTCGGAGGAGAAACTACTAAATCAGAACGTGGATCATGACTGATGACTTTTGATAATTATGCTATGTTTATTATGGACTAACCCATTATATTATTTGAGTTATTGAGTATCCCTGGTAAGGTTCTACCTCCTGGATATTCATTGTGATTATTTATTTCATAAGCCCTTTATGTGGTGTCGCTGAGACGCCCGACTGTGGCATTGCTTGTTATTTATTTACTTTATAAGCCCTTTATGTGGCGTTGCACAAACGCCCGACTGTGGCATTGCTTGTTATTTATTTACTTCATAAGCCCTTTATGTGGCGTCGCACAGACGCCTGACTGTGGCATTGCTTGTTATTTATTTACTTCATAAGCCCTTTATGTGGCGTCGCACAGACGCCCGACTGTGGCATGCTTGTTATTTATTTACTTTATAAGCCCTTTATGTGGTGTCACTTAGACGCCCGACTGAGGCATGCTTCATATCATGGTCCTTTCGAGGCGTCGCTTCAGACACCCGATCGGTGCATGTTATTGCTACCCCATTATTGCATATTCATGTTGCATATTAATAACTTGCATGCATGCATCAGAGATTTTATTTTATTACTGACGAGGTGATCATAGAATATTTCAGCGCATGATTATCATTTATATTATACCCGTGTTCATAATGTTTGCGAGTACATTCAAAGTACTCACTGGCTTGTCCTTGGCTATTGTCTTGGCCAGATTTCTTGCACGGAGAGGAGCGACGCGGTGACAGCCCCGGAACCTAAGCAGCGGTGATAGCAGCCTCGTGAAGATAGGAGTTAACCTGGTCAGCTGTTCCTGTTGGGAAATGGAGTCCCATGGACACCGATGATCCACAAACCGCTTCCGCCCTCAACCACTAGAAACCATTTGTTGTACTCACAGGCCAGAATGGTCTTGTACTATATTTTGCTTGGAATTTTTTGTATCAAGTTTGTGCCTCAACAGCTAATAGTAATCCTAGGGCTGGTGAGCACAACGGCCATTTTCTGGAATTTAATACCCGGAAACCGGTCGTGACATGTCTCCCGCACGCACATTATCTTTAGGCCTCTCTTGCACACATTGCCCCCCCCCCTGACACACATCTCTCTTAGTAGTTGGCAGATATGATTTCATCATATCATTCGGTAGGATATCCCTGGCTGTTAGGCTGGATGGTGATACGAGGCAAAGTTTTACCCTAGTTCGGATCGAACCCTTGTAGTTAAAGAAAGAGCCTACTCCTGGTACTGTATATTAGTGATAGGGGTGTGTACAAAGTAGACGTGAATACCAGGCATTGTGTGTGTTTGTATACTATCGACGAACTAGCCCCCAAGCTTGTATAACATACTACTGGCCTAGGGTTACAAATCATACATAGTCGGCTTATCACCAGTGGGGATAGAGTCCTCCGCGACTCTGGTAGTTTCGTGTTGTACGCCGAGTCCTCCACATGGGTCTTCGTATAACACGCTTCGGTCCAACCTATATGTGGTGCAGGATGGAACCGACCCATGAGTCTTCATGTTGACCCACCACAACTAGAAATGATGTGCCCACCACACCACACACGCAATCGGCCACTAAGAAAATAAGCATATACAATAGTACAACGATATCTAGCTCACGATACATCTCCATATTTTTTTGATGACATTGACTGACTTTGCATTTGACGCGTGCTCCGTATTTTGTTGACGACACTTATGGTCATGGTATTTGAAGCGAGAGCATGATATGGTCACTGGACTTCAGAATAAGCTCATCACGGTCACCACATACATTTTGTCGTGCTAACAAACATGTGGTTGGATTGTTAGGAGGACAGTGGTTTCTTGAGCCCACCAAGGTTAAAGTCCTGATGCTCCCATTTATCTTGTGTTAATTTTAGTATTTTCCGACGATGTACGTTCAGTGGGAGGAGACGTTCCACTCGACTATGAGGCACCTATGTTGACTACGTAAAATCTCAAGATCATATATGCTGGCCCACTCTCTTGAAGGTGCTCATAGGGGTAGGGTTCGCATGTGTGCGCTTATAGCGGTGAGTGCTTGCGCGTATTTATGAGCCCTTGCATCTGTACCGTGTTAAACAAATACATGTCATGATTATATGATCACTGGCTCACCCGTACAACTCCGTATTTTGTTGATGACACAATCAATTGACAAGTCAAACGTTCCACGTGGCGCAACTAGTGTTGCACCATCGGGGAGCGTAACCGTGGGGCCCACCTGTCAGCCCGTATATGAAATAAAGAAATCGTAGTTTGAGTTTGTATTGTGTTAATAAATAGGAGTTCATTTTAGGGTGATCATACGGTCACTGGCTCACCATACAGCTCTGTAATTTGCTGATAACACGATCAATTGACCAGTCAAACGGTCCACATTCAGCAGCGCACATTACCATAGGGCCCACTCGTCAGTGCGTATATGATGGACAGAAATGGTATTAAATTAGTGGTTAGTGGGTATTCGAAGTCGTTAGACCTCTGGTTGGCAGTCGCTGGCGGTTGGGGGGGCGTTGATTGGGCGGTGGGGTGGGGATCGCCGGAG
>NC_041391.1:361457783-361487687 GCF_002162155.2 Triticum dicoccoides | reverse complement strand
CGAACCGGCGGTGGGGAGTTGTTTCGGGGAGGGCAGGGCGGCGTGGTGGCGCGGGCTGGCCGCAGGCGGCAGAGGCTGGCGGTTCGGCCGGTGGTGGCTGGTGGCTCAGGGGGGTGGAGTTTGATGATAAACTGGAGGCCCTTGATTTTGTATCCAATGACTGGAAAATCTAATGACTAGAGATGAAAAAGTCAGTCGACTGACGTGTAGCCTCACCCCGCACGTACACATGCATGCACGCAATACACGCACGCATGCAGGCGTGCAACACTGACACGTACACATAACGTACACACGCATGCATGCTGGCGTGCAACACTGACACATACACATGCACTCATGAGCACACGCACGTTCGCACCCATGAATGCAACACTAAAACGTACCCTTGCATGCATGCAACACTCGCACGCCTGCGTGCACACAGCACACGATGCAAGACACACGCTCAACCTATACGTGCATGCACCCTTTGTTAAGGACATGGATTGTTACGAGTATTAATCAATCTTATCTATGATAAGCAGAACATTGATGTTTGCAGCGGTCTTTATGAATCACTACGTATCGAACGGGCTATAAACATAGTAAGCTTATCTACATGAAAAAGATGACGTCTCACTCAATGAACAATCATCGGTTTATGAAATGCCCGCTTCTGACCGCCCTGGCCTACCAAAGGTTCCTCTGCTGTGCGCTGCCTGTGTTGGGTCACTCACATGCAGGCCATGCACCCAAAGAGCCCACACGTTAGTGGAAGAATGGCGCAGTGTCCTAGGTCAGAGTCGAGGGCGCCACTCGCTACATGCCTGGCTAAACATGCCTCCGTGCCGCATTCAAATGCCTCCATAAAACCCGCCCGTTTGGAAGCCGAGAAACCCACTCTAGACACACGTCCATTCATGATCGGACCGACATTAAACGCAACGCCAGCCGAGCTCCTCCCATCCGCCGTCTATTTAATCTCCTATTTAAATGAGGACAAACGCCGGCCAAGAATCGCACACCTCCGCCGCTCCCCTATCTCCTCCACCATTTTGTCCACTCTTACAATGGCTTACGAAGAGTAGTTATTCCGCATCCAAGCCGGCTGGGTAGCCCGCCGGATACGAGCTATGCATCTCGCTGATCCACCTCCCTCACCTCGCCCGACGGAGCCAGTTGCCGCCCCAAGCCGGCGCGCGGTTCAGCAGCTCGCCGCTCCAAGCCAGCTCGACGAGGAGCGGTGCACGGGCGTCGTTGCTGCCGTCCACGCTGCCGCCTTGTACCGCGTCTCCCATTTTTGTGGCCGAGACTCCCATGCCGATGGCCACGCCATGCAAGCAGCGACAGAAGCTGGGTGCACGGAGAGCGACGAGTCAGTGGCCAGAGCCTCCACGTCCGCCGCCATCATCAAGGAGAAGTAGAACACAGGAGGCTGCCGCTGCTTGGGTCCCATGAAGGCCACCACGGAGGCGACGCTGCCGTACACAACAGGTGTCTTGCCGGATCCTTTTGTTGCGAGGACCTTCGTCGACCCTGCATGGGCTCCATGGAAGAGGGGGATGTTAGGATGAACTCGAGCCGGTGCCGGCCATGGCGAAGTTGGCGGGTGATGAACTCGAACCGGTGCCGACCACCATCATCTTCGGCATCAGCCAATGATATCAGTTGGGCTGTGGGTGTCGGGGGTTGGATACGACATATGCCAAAGGATGGCTTATCATGGTGGGAGCAAGTAGAACGTCGCCGGTGCATGGAAGCGGGATGAGGCGAAGACATGCACGCTGGTGGAACTTACCCAGCTTCAGGGCTCTCCTAAGAGATAACACCCCTACTGCTGCTCTGCGGGGTCTCCGCATGATCACTAAAGCAAGGTAACTACAATGGTACTCCTGGAGCTGTTTCGGGAGGTAGGAGAGGGCAAGGCTATCTCTCTCCTCCCTGGGCTATCTGGTCTATCTTCCTTTCTAGGTCCGAACCCTTTGCATGGGTGCCCCGGGGGGTTTATATAGGCCTACCCCCCGGGGGTACAATAGTAATACGGCTAGGCGCGGGTCCCAGCCGTCTGTCTCTCAGGCCGCCGTCCTTCCTGCCGGCTTCTGGGGCCCACCGACTGGCGGGTCCCATGGACAGGCTTGATACTGTAGCGGCACTCCTGATGACGCGGGCTCGGTCATCGGGTCGTGGCAACAGTGCCGCCGTCTATCGGGCGATCACTGTCACCATTCCCCATCTCATCTGATTAATGGCTCGTGGGGCCCCGGGAGGAGTCGGCCGACTCCAGGGAGGCCGACTCCCACAGGTCCGTCTTCGGGTAGCCCAGGCCGCCTTCGGCCCACCCACTGACAGGCGGCCCCACCGCCTTCGGGTCGTACAGGCCGGCGTCGTGGGCACTGTGTACTTCGTACTGTGGCTGAGATCAGGGCAGGCATGGCAACAGTGCCGCATCTCGCCGGAGATCTTCCAGCGGTACGACTCACTATAGCCATGCCGGCCCTTCGTAAACAGGGGGGAGACAGCCATGCTGTGACCGTACCCCGCGTCGTACTTCGGGATAAGGGAAGAGTCCTGGGCTGACTCTCCACAGTCGGCCTCCCTGGAAGTCGCCAGCTCGGAGTCGGCTTATCTGGGAGTCGCCGCCTGGGACTCGGCATATCTTGGAGTCGGCCCCGGGACTCGGCTTGAGGGGCACGGCCTTCCCCGATGTCTTGAAATGTCCTGGGGATCGGGTTAGCCTACCCGTGGCCCATTACCCCGACAGTGGGGAAGCGAGCCGTCCTTTGCGCTAAAGCATATACCTCCGGGGCTCCCGACAGTCCGGTGATCATGCTGCCGGACATGAGGACCACAAATCGATCGGCGGGCGACCATTTAGGCTAGGTATTATATACCTATGCTGTCCAGAACTAGCACGGCGTAGTTCATTTGAATGTAATGAAATCCGTCATGTTTGTATGAAAATCCGGTATTTTATATGATTTCCGTCGTTGTTTATATGAAATATCAGTTCGTCTACGTGTTTGCGTGAATTTCGTCTGGTTGGTTGAGTTGATGTCATAATGTGTGCGGCTACGGTTGGATGGTGTAATTTGTGGGTCGCCGGTTGGTCTGCGGGCGGTTCGGGCGGTGTTGTGGGACAAAAAAACACAGCTCATGCAAAGCTCGTCTCCAACATGCGCGCTGGAGGATGCATGACAGCATGAGCACCCGAGCCATTCCTCGTTCATCGGTGTCAAAGGCACCAGTGGACAAAAAGGTCGCCAATATTTTGGCTACCCCGGGCAAGATCCAAACAACCCCTCCCAACAGATTCAAATCCCTTGTTCGACGTGGAATTTTGCCATGTGTTGTTTTCATGGACTAGCAAGATGCCCGTGCATTGCACGGAACATCAAGATGCATTTTTTTACAAACTCCCGCATGCATGCAAGGGATAATTAATGTCCTCCTTTGCTAGTACCACGAGGCAAATACCATTAATATTGCATTGATTAGTGTAAGTGTCCTTGTATATCTGCAAATTGTAATTTTGATAGTGGCCCCTTGTATATAAAAATGGAGGGAGAAAGATGAGAGATAAGGTGAGGAGGAGTGGGGTGTGGTGGTGACTGGTGGTCGGACTGGGCGGAGGCATGGGGATGGATGGCGCATTATGTCTAGGTTTGTATCTCTCTCTCACACACCCACGTAGGTGGGGGACGTGCATGAAGAGAAAAGGTGCACGCACGATGCACGTACTCCCGTCTATTTCCCAATCACACCCACGCGGCTACACGGTGGAGCTCATTTCTGTACGAAAAAGGCAGCCCACGTGGTAATTTGACACGTGTACTGGTTGTCCACTTGCTGGAGGGAGGATCGTCTACCACGGGTGAACAAACAAATTGCGACTTGACGTGTTATGTTAAAAAAAGAGGCAAACCATGTGGGGCCTACCTTAGAGGCTAGGCTCTATACACTGGAGTACTTTTGATGTGTCCCATCAACTTGCAGAACGAGGAGAAGCTTGCTTAGTACGCCGTCTCCCCCGCCCATGGGCGCGGTAGCTCGCAGAGGTGAAGCTTGCTTACGAGTAGTAGTAGTAGTAGTAGTAGTACTCCTACTACTGTACGCCTTAACCCGCTCCCTCGCCCACGCGCGCGGTGGCTCGCGGCACGAGGAGAAAAAATTACTACTCCCTCTGTTTACTCCTCGTCCCTACTACGTACATCGGTTAGTACTCCCTCCATTTACTTATACAAGGCCACTATAAAAAAATACATTTTGCATCTATACAAGGCCACAAATAGTAATCGAGACAAAAGTTACTACTCCCTCCTTTCTAGTTTATGGCTCAATTTCAAAATCTCTCCAACCAAGGTAGACGGTGAGTGGTCGAATTAATTTCATAGTTTGCACAAGTAATTAGTACGCTCGTTTTTATCAAGAAGTTATGTTTACCGAGGCATTAATTAGAACGAATGCATGAATGACCACTTAATTTCCATGAACTTCAACATGCATTGGTTAGTTTCCTCTTGAGACTGCTTGCGTCGGGTGATCTAATGCACCTCGACATCCAACATGTAATGGTACTACTAGTAGTATAGTAGAATTGAGACTTATCAAACGGAAAAAATGAATGTTTTTTAGATGAGCCCTATAAACCCTAGTGGGTACATACTCCTTAAATTTTTTTTTCCAAAACTAAGTTGCTCCCTTTCATGAATTCTGTAGTATACTCCTCCGTCGACGCTCCCTTTCATGAATTTTTTACTTCCTGTCGCCGACATGTGGGACATATAGCAACCGGGTCGACGTGTCAAGCACCAAATAACGGTGCAGAACAGCAGGGGGGACGAACCCCACTCGTACCGGCCCGGTAGTAGTAATGAGCAATGAGACATCAAATCACAATGCCGCACCTTCCCATACAGACGAAGCAACCATTATTTCACACTTTGGTTCGCCTTCATCTCAAACCACGTAGTATTGCTTCTGCCTCAAGAGGGACAGGCGCATCGCCTTGGTACATCATGACACGTGGGACCGCATGACAGGCTATGCTCCCCCGACGATCGCTCGGTAAAATTACCTCATTTTTACTATACTTCCTCCGTATCGGTTTACTACATGGCACGCACGTCGTTCTAGGTTGAGAATTTAGCAGGCTATATATGTGATGAACAGTACCCTAGCCTTTTAAAAAATGTATACTTTTGTACAGTAGTACTATCGATGGATTGCGCCATGGAGCAAAAATTGAAATTAAAAAAAAGGTGGTACATACAGAGAGCGCCCGTCGCCAAATTATGCATATAGTACTATTAAAAGAGCTAGTACATGCTTAATTGGGGTTCTAAATTCTATTAAAGAAATACTAGTACTATGTACATACTGAAGAGTTAATGTAACGAGAAGAAACATAACATAGTTCTGCTGGGGGCTCAACACAACACACCCCTCAAATTAAACTAAGCACACCTGAAATTATACTATGCAACTAATCTGGTAGACACTGCATTAGAACCACCATGAGCAACGATACTAACACCTTACTCACTTAGAGACCTCGTCCACATCCTCGACTTCATCCTTGTCCCTCTTCCTCTTGGCCGATACTTCTTTGCTTGAACCACACACTTGGCTCTTGCTCTTCATCCAACCCTTGTAGATACTGAAACAAAGGTAGCCATCCATTGCAGCATAGTGGATGTGGTCTATATCTAGTATATTCCGCTGCCATGCATGAGGATGAAACGTGTAATTGTCACATCCCTAGCTTCTGGAACTGCATGGTGTTTGCATCTGGTTGCATCTTGTTTAAATTCTATTTAACTTGAAATGGGGATTGATCAAACCCTAGCACCAGAAAGAATTCAACTAGGTTCAAATAAAACATTTTTCAATGAACCCAAAATGCCCTCTAAAATGTTCATGATTTTTGGTAAAGGTGAAAACCTCTGCGAAAAATGATGCACCTATTTCTAGGCCATTCTGGATTTTTGAATTAACACGTATTGTACTTGAGTTGGAGCAAATATATGTTATATATATTTTTAATGCTTCAATAATTCTGATATTTTGTGAGGGGCTCTAGAATATTCCTTTTAGTCCCTACAAAAATTATTGGAAGAAACAAAAATGGTTTAGTGCTTGAACTAAATCAAAACACATTGAAATAAATAGAAAACAAAAATTAAAATAGAAACAGAGAAGGAGGGAGTACCTGTTACTTACCTGGCCCAGGAGAGAAGCCATCCCACCAAGCCCATGTGCTAGTCATCGCCTACCTCTGCCAGTAGGAAGAGGAGGGACACAGCGACGCCGCCGAGCTCGCCACGCCACCTCCCCCTTCCCCGGGACGTCTCCCGCACCGCCACGCCACCCCCTCGGACCCCTCTCACTCTTCCCCGAGGCCCCCGCCCCTCTGCTCCCTCTCTCTCGCCCGAACCCGAGTGCAGCCGTCGCCGCCGACTAGAACCACCGCGGCCACAGGCCCTCCCTCGCCTCGCCGACGTGTCCATGGCCTCCGCCATGACGCCCCTGTCCTCTTCGCCGAGCCACGCGACTTGAAGACCCCCGAAGCGCCGTCCCCGACCCCTTCTTCCTCCTCGGGTCACCGGAGATCGTCGCCGCCGATTCGTCGTCCACAGGGCCTCCCCGAGCTAGCTGACCCCATCTCCGACCCCACTGTGAGCTCCTCGTCCTCTCCTCCTAGCTCCCGTGCTCATTTGGCCTCTGTAGCCGCCGTCTCCATCGCGCCCGAAAGCTCCCCGCCGCCGTCCATGGCGCCGTCATGGCTAGAGCCACAGTGGCTCGAAGCCATGCTCACCGTTGCGCTCAGCGGACCACCAGGAGTCCGTAGCGCCCACTAGCCCCCCTGCCTTGCACAGTAGGGCCAAACCCGCCATCACTCGAACTCCGGCAGCCGCAAAAGAGCTCGCCGGCGTCAGCTCCGGCCACCACAGCAGATGTTGCTTGTTGCTTTGGATGCGCCTCACTCCCAGGAACCCATAGGAGCAAACCATGCATCGAATGGTGCTTCGTAGCGAGTGCACGGTGCATTTCCGCCGTCGGTTGTGGTCGTCGCCGGCGCAACTCCGGCGTGCTGACGTGGCGACTTCATTAGCCACTAATGACGCTACCAACTAAACCCATAGGTCACTGACAGCTGGGCCCGCTGTCTAAATAAACGTAGGTTAGATTATGTTTAGTTTTAATTAAACTTAGTGGGTCCACGTGTCAGCTTTCACCAAGCTGACGTGGCTGTTGACTGGGCCCACATGTCAGCGACTCTAATCAGCCCCAGTCACTGACCAGTGGACCCCACTGGTCAGGTTTGACGTGGACCAGCCCCGTTGACCAGTGACATCACCCCGACGTCATGCTGACGCAGTTAACCATTTTTCTAGATTTAATTTAATTCTGAAAATTCCAGAAAATGCCCAAAACTTCTAAAATTCATAAAAATTCAACCATAACTCCAAATGAAACAAGTTATTTATGAAAAATGATCAGAAAAATCCAATCTATCCATCTGTACCATTTTCATGCATGTTAGAACAACTTATACCTGCTGATCAGGTCAAATCAATTAAATGGCATTTAAACTCTCACATATGGAGTTTGAATTTGAACCTAGTGTTCAAACCAACCCCATTTAACTTGTTGCTAGATGCATTAGCCCAAAACACATTAATATTGCCATGTCATAGCATGCATCATACTGTGCATTGCATTGATTGTGTTTCTTCTGTGTTTGCCGGTGTTGTTCCCCCTCGGTAGACGCTGTACCAACGTTGTGATCATTGACACTGATGAAGACTCAATGCTATCTTCAGAAGTGCCAGGCAAGAAAAATCCCCTTGTTCATTCCGATACAATCCTACTCTCTTGCTCCTTCTCTCTTTTACTGCATTAGGATAACAACGATTCATCTGCTACTTGCTGCGGTAGCTGAACCCCTTTATCCTCTGCATGACATGTCATTGCCACAGTAAATAGATGAAACCCACTAGCATGAGTAGGAGTTGTTTGAGCCCTGTTGTGCCTACTCATTCATGCTTGTTTGTCATGCCTGCTACTGCTTAGAGTTGAGTCAGGTCTGATTCAGCGGGGATGAATCAGAGGTGTGTGAACATGTCCTATTGTGTGTGAGCTAAGTGTGTGAACACGATTTGGTAAAGGTAGCGGTGAGAGGCCATGTAGGAGTACATGGTGGGTTGTCTCATTGAAGCCGTCCTTAGGAACTGAGTTCTGTGTTTGTGATCCATGATTCAGCTACTACCATGCATTGGGCCCTGAAATATGACCCCGCTCGACTTCTTAATCACCCTTGTCCTCTGTCCAGGAGTTGCAAGTAGTTTCTGGTGTTTGTAGTATGCTGGAGGCCGTGCGCAGTGCTGACCGGAGTGGTGGGCTGTGATGCGGTAGGCATGTGGCCGGGTATACTGGGCGCCCGTTTGGTGTCACGGAACCCTGTTCACATCGTTTGGGGCTATGAGCGAAACCCCGGCCGGATCTCCTCATGGATGGAACCCGAATAGGCGATAAACCTGGACTAGAGACTTGAGTGTTTAGGTAGGTCGTGGTCTACACCCACATCGGCTTTCACTTGAAGTCTGCCGAGCACATGTCGTGTGCAGACGCTAAGTGGTGGAAACATGTATGAAGAAGTACACCCCTGCAGGGTTAACATCATCTATTCGAATAGCCGTGTCCGCGGAAAAGGACTTCCGGGTTACTTATATCAGTTCATAGACAAGTGAAAGTGGATACCCTAAAATACGCAAGATAAGCGTGAGTGCTATCGATGGCGTTCTCGTAGGGAGACGGGAGCGGATCCATAGTGGTGTATTGATCTGGTGAATATGTGGACTCGTGTGCGCCACCTCAAAAGAGTTACTTGCATTCGTAGTTCAGGATAGCCACCGAGTCAAAGCTGGCTTGCTGCAGTTAAACTCCACCACGCCCCTTTGTTGATAATGATGCATATATAGTTAGTTCTGATGTAAGTCTTGCTGGGTACATCTGTACTCACGTTTGCCTATTTTATGTTTTGCAGAGAGACTTCGGTCTCGCTAGTAGTTCCGCGTGGACTTCGACGTTTAGCTTGTTACCTCAGCTACGATCTTGTGCCCTCAGCAGGATCTGGTAGATAGTCAGACCTTTCATCCTTTTTCATTTGTAGACGTCTGTACTCAGACAAGTTAGCTTCCGCTTGTGCTTTCACTTGTATGCTCTGAATGTTGGGTCGTGAGACCCATGTTTGTAATATCTCGCTCCTCGGAGCCTAATGAATAAAATAATTGAGTTGTAGGGTCATGTTGTGGTGCCATGTTGTATTTGCACATATCGAGCATATTGTGTGTATGTTATTGAAATGCTTGGTATGTGTGGGATCTGACTATCTAGTTGTTTATTCTTAGTAGCCTCTCTTACCGGGAAATGTATCCTAGTGTTTCCACTGAGCCTTTGTAGCTTGCTACTGCTCCGGAACACTCAGGCTAGCCGACATGTGTCCTTCTTCGTTCCTGTGTCTGTCCCTTCGGGGAAATGTCACGTGATGAATACCGGAGTCCCGTTAGCCTGCTACAGCCCGGCTCACCGGAGTCCTGCTAGCCCAGTGCTACAGCCTGGATTCACTCGCTGATGACCAACACGTTCGATGTTGGGTCATGGATGTCTGTTCCTGTAGGTTTGTGCCACTTTGGGTTTACGACTAGCCATGTCAGCCCGGGCTCCTTATCATATGCATGCTAGCGACACTATCATATACGTGTGCCAAAAGACGCAAACGGTCCCGGGCAAGGGTAAGGCGACACCCGTGGGAATACCGTGCGTGAGGCCGCAAAGTGATATGAGGTGTTACACGCTAGATCGATGTGGCATTGAGTCGGGGTCCTGACAGCTTTGGTATCAGAGCTTGACTGCCTGTAGGATTACCAAGCCAAATTGGTCGAAGTTGAGTCTAGAAATACTTTAGCTATATGTAGGGGAATTGATTGTGGGATGGGAATGTAAGGATCTTTTTACTCCTTTACCTTATGACCTTCTGATCTGAGTAATCCTCTTCTCTTCTACGGGGATTAAGAACTAGGCCTTCTCATCTATCTATCAGGATGACGTGTTACTAATTCGTAGGCTCAGAAGATTGGTGGATTCAAGCCTCAGTTCAGTTCCTACTGTCTCCGTGTATTGACAGTTGATCTCAAAACCTTGATATTATGATGATCGAGTGGTTATGCCACCATTTTTCTAGCTTGTCTCAAATATTTTTGAGCATTTACAGTCGTTATGCTATCCGAGTCATCCCAGGTTTCTAAACAGTCTGATGCATTTGCAAATCCCTTCTTCCCGTTCCCGATGTCCCTTTGGTCAGATTAATCACACAAATTAGTGAGTTGAGGTACTTTATTGCCTCGACACATATGTTGGAGTTAATATTATGACCCTAGGTGTTTTAGGGGATCATCTAGTAGTCTAGCCATGATTTGTGTTTCTAGTGTGATGATTCTGGCCGTCATTATCGAAAGCATCCCGTGATGCCATTTAGTTAGTAGGCATTCTATTTCTGGGTTCTGAACCCGAGATTCACCCCAGTTACCTCATGTTGATAGTGTTTGCTAGTTCCTTTAGGAAATTAGTAACCTTTGCATTAGTCCTCGAGGTCCATGGTATTTTCCTTCTTCCAAATACTATGAACCACTTATGGCAGTAGTTTGTTGGATCAAAAGATCATAACAGGAGTGCTCTCGATGGGTTCTCTATTCTATATTGCGACTCTGCCAGTTCAACTTTTCTGCATGGGTTATCCAGAAGAAATTTGTTGAACCTGGTTCAACATACTAGTCCATGCATCCACAACTCAGAAAATTGTTCCATTGAGTTGTCCCTCTTTAGTTGTATTCCGGCCTTCATCTATCAGTTGATAGTCAAGAGTATGCGTGCATTCATTCATCGATGCCTGTTACTCTTGTGGTCCGTCAAGCCATTCTAGTTCAGAATGACTAGGAGAAAGAAACTCCAGTACCTTGTCCATTTCCAGGATTGGGTCAAAGCAGGCGTACTCCGTAGATCAAATTGCTAATCTAGCTTTTGCTCTGTTCTACCTTGGAGTATTACCATCTTTATATCAAGAATGTAATGGGAATTGCACACCATTTTATGAACTCTTGGTACAGTGATACTTCTTGCCATCATTGCTCTCTCCTTGGTTTCTATGTTATTGCAACCGGAATGCCGACAAGTGAATCATGATGTGTGAAATCTATACTCCTAGCAACTCTGTTGCTTGGTAGTTAAATGGACAATAACCTCATTCTTAGCGTGTTGATTATTGAATCATCATCCTAAGATTGATCGTGCTACCTAGTCCTTATTTCCGGTGCACTCTCAAATCAATGAGTTAGGATCGTACCAATCCTTGCTTATTTGATCATATCGTCTTGCCCTGGAAAGCAAGATTGTTCTCGAGCTTAGTAACATATCGGTGGTTCGTGATTTTTCGAACATCTTCTCGGAAGTATTACCAGGTTGTCACCTGACCGCTATGTTGAGTTCGTGATCAAGATGGTTTATTCCTGTAAACCACCCTTTCTCCAAGAATTCGTGTTGGTTACCCTAAGCAAGTTGGTTAAGCCAAACAACAACTTGGAGAGTTGGAAGATAAAAGCTTGTCCGACTTAGCTCATCCCAAAGGGTTGTATTTGTGTGTGTCTTGAAGAAGGATGGTATCTTCATCGATTGATCCTCGTGACCAGTTGTTGGAGCTATCGTCTTGCTAAAACTTTGACTTGAGTATGGGCTATCCTCAAATCAAATCAGATCCAATGATGTTCGTAATGTTGTCTTACTCGTGAATTTTCCTCGAGCATACACCATTAAATCTTTTGGGTCTGACCAATACTAGAACCTTGTTCACATAGTTATGGAATTCCATCTCCATGGGAATCTGGATGAATTGTTGTTGAGCCCATCGACAACATCCTTGTCCTCTCCATAGTTTTGTTGAACATTAAGCCAGTGTTGGAAACTTTTTTTAAAGCATTTGTTCATGCTAGCTCATGAAGCATATGTTCGGATGTAAGAAGTGACTTCCTCCAGTTCATGTGCATTTGATGCAAGTTGCCGCCGTGGATTCGATAAAGTCAATGTTGCTTCCTTTGGAATCATCCCAAATCGTTCATGCATACGTGCGAAGTATTCTGTGGTTCGGAGACTTGCAACCTTCATTCTATATGTATCCCTAGCACACCAAGCCACTGATTGATTTGTTCAAGGAGAAGAAGCTTCTTCTTAAGGGTATACCCTTTGCAAGGACTTCGATATCCTCGATGATGGTTCCCAGCCAGAACTCGGTAGTGTTTCATTGTAAGACTACCATGTGCTCATGCTTGTCTAGGACAGCGTGTTCACATGTTTGTAGCAGAACCAGCTCATTTTTTGGAGCGTACTACCGTAGTCCGTTCCCCGAGATTCTCGCAACACCGTCTCGTCGATTTGTGTTGCAAACTTTCGTTTTCTTTCTAGCCTTGAAGAGTCTGGAATATCCTAACACCAACCAGATCTGAATCTCAGGCAGATATGATGGTTGGAACATTTCCCAAGAACTATAATATTGGTCTCTCCATAACCGGTGAAGTGGATGTCGTGGCCAACACACCCAGCCGGAAGAACTATTATTGTAGTATCTTGATTGAGGAAGTTGGCCACCTCCCCATGAGGATTTCGTAGGATTTACCTCCATAGTTATTCCTCATGGATTTTTGAGTTCCCGAAGTCCGACCTTTTACTTGTTGTTCTAGACATCAAACCATGTCTACGAATGGGATACGCTAGTACATCAAGGAGAACATTAGAAGTGGAGTGCTAAATGTCTCTCGGTCGATCATCCAGATTTTGGTTCCTTGGCCTCGCTAAGATGAAATCTGAGAAAGTGTTATCTTCCTTTGCATCTGCATCGTCCATCGCTATTCATCATGGTAGTATGTTGTGTTGTCAGCACCCTTGACACGGATTTTGGTAAAACCTTGATGATTATGGAGATACTCAAGTTCTTGAGAGCACGCGTAAGTGCTAGGTTTTATCGTCGGCATTAATTACATAGTGCTCTCAGTTTCCTCGATAATGCTATGACCCTTTCAAACAGTGGATTCACTCTCTACTGTTGGGTTCCTCCCAAGTTACCAGAATCATTCCCAGCATTTGTCTTTTGTTCCCAGCTTGCACCGTCATTGTGCCATCCTATCTTGGGTCCCATCCATTTACGACGATAAGCAAAATCATCCCTTGTGTTGTCTTCAACAAGGTAATCCACATCATCCATTCTGGCCCGAGAATGTCATTCTTTCGGACTCCTTCAAATGATCGATTGTGATTTGCCTTAGGCTGGTATAAAGAGTTTCAATGATCTCTGAATCAAAGGTAATTTTTTTTTGCCACTTAAGGGGTGATCCTATGAGTCACCTCCTCTAAGATGTCTCGTTATGGTTTCATGTCAACTTAACTACTCGATGCGCTGACAACCGTTCACCACCTTCTTAAGGGTAGAATTGTTTTCTATCTAGTGAACCCTCGTCACCTATCTCACTCCATTCCTTCAGATGTATGCCTCATGTCTCAGCTCGAGAGATGTTTCAATGTCTCATTCCATAAGTTGATCCTGAGTTGTTCGATGTTCGAGAAGATCGATCCTTCCAGAATCTGTCTTTCCCTCTCTTTGTCATGTTAGTTGGAGTTCTCAAAGCAAGACGTCAAGACAAGATGATGATCAAATAAAGGTTCTTATGAAGTGCAACCTGGATCGTGAAGATTGTACTAGTTTGCGTTTCCCCTTCATCTTACCCTACGCTTGAATCACGGGACGAGATTTTTCTTTAGTGGGGGTGAGTTGTCACATCCCTAGCTTCTGGAACTGCATGGTGTTTGCATCTGGTTGCAACTTGTTTAAATTATATTTAACTTGAAATGGGGATTGATCAAACCCTAGCACCAGAAAGAATTCAACTAGGTTCAAATAAAACATTTTTCAATGAACCCAAAATGCCTTCTAAAATGTTCATGATTTTTGGTAAAGGTGAAAACCTCTGCCAAAAATGATGCACCTATTTCTAGGCCATTCTGGATTTTTCAATTAACACGTATTGTACTTGAGTTGGAGCAATATATGTTATATATATTTTTAATGCTTCAATAATTCTGCTATTTTGTCAGGGGCTCTAGAATATTCCTTTTAGTCCCTGCAAAAATTATTGGAAGAAACAAAAATGGTTTAGTGCTTGAACTAAATCAAAACAGATTGAAATAAATAGAAAACAACAATTAAAATAGAAATAGAGAAGGAGGGAGTACCTGTTACTTACCTGGCCCAGGAGAGAGGCCAGCCCACCAGGCCCATGTGCCAGTCATCACCTACCTCTGCCAGTAGGCAGAGGAGGGACACCGCGACGCTACCGAGCTCGCCATGCCACCTCCCTGCCTGCCTGGCTGCCTCCCCCTTCCCCGGGACATCTCCCGCAGCGCCACGCCACACCCTCGGACCCCTCTCACTGTTCCCCGAGGCCCCCGCCCCTCTGCTCCCTCTCTCTTGCCCGAACCCGAGCGCAGCCGTCGCCGCCGACTAGAACAACCGCGGCCACAGGCCCTCCCTCGCCTCGCCGACGTGTCCATGGCCTCCGGCGTGACGCCCCTGTCCTCTCCGCCGAGCCACGCGACTTGAAGACCCCCGAAGCGCCGTCCCCGACCCCTTCTTCCTCCTCGGGTCACCGGAGATCGTCGCCGCTGATTCGTCATCCACAGGGCCTCCCCGAGCTAGCTGACCCCCTCTCCGACCCCGCTGTGAGCTCCTCTTCCTCTCCCCCTAGCTCCCGTGCTCGTTTGGCCTCCGTAGCCGCCGTCTCCATCGTGCCCGAAAGCTCCCCGCCGCCGGCCATGGCGCCGTCGTGGCTAGAGCCACAGTGGCTCGAAGCCAAGCTCACCGTTGCGCTCAGCGCACCACCAGGAGTCCGTAGCGCCCACTAGCCCCCCTGCCTTGCACCGTAGCGCCAAACCAGCCACCACCCGAACTCCGGCAGCCGCAAAAGAGCTCGCCGGCGTCAGCTCCGGCCACCACAGCTGCTGTTGCTTGTTGCTTTGGATGCGCCTCACTCCCAGGAACCCATAGGAGCAAACCATGCATCGAATGGTGCTTCGTAGCGAGTGCACGGTGCATTTCCGCCGTCTGTTGTGGTCGTCGCCGGCGCAACTCTGGCGTGCTGACGTGGCGACTTCATTAGCCACTAATGATGCTACTAACTAAACCCATAGGTCACTGACAGCTGGGCCCGCTATCTAAATAAACGTAGGTTAGATTCTATTTAGTTTTAATTAATCTCAGTGGGTCCACGCGTCAGCTTTGACCAAGCTGACGTGGCTGTTGACTGGGCCCACATGTCAGCGACTCTAATCAGCCCTAGTCACTGACCAGTGGACCCCACTGGTCAGGTTTGACCTGGACCAGCCCCGTTGACCACTGACATCACCCCGACGTCATGCTGACGCAGTTAACCATTTTTCTGGAATTAATTTAATTCTGAAAATTCCAGAAAATGCCCAAAACTTCTAAAATTCATATAAATTCAACCATAACTCCAAATGAAACAAGTTATATATGAAAAATGATCAGAAAAATCCAATCTATCCATCTGTACCATTTTCATGCATGTTAGAACAACTTATACCTGCTGATCAGGTCAAATCAATTAAATGGCATTTAAACTCTCACATATGGAGTTTGAATTTGAACCTAGTGTTCAAACCAACCCCATTTAACTTGTTGCTAGATGCATTAGCCCAAAACACATTCATATTGCCATGTCATAGCATGCATCATACTGTGCATTGCATTGATCGTGTTTCTTCTATGTTTGCCGGTGTTGTTCCCCCTCGGTAGACGCTGTACCAACGTTGTGATCGTTGACACTGATGAAGACTCAATGCTATCTTCAGAAGTGCCAGGCAAGCAAAATCCCCTTGTTCATTCCGATACAATCCTACTCTCTCGCTCCTGCTCTCTTTTATTGCATTAGGACAACAACGATTCATCTATTACTTGCTGCGGTAGCTGAACCCCTTTATCCTCTGCATGACCTGTCATTGCCACAGTAAATAGATGAAACCCACTAGCATGAGTAGGAGTTGTTTGAGCCCTGTTGTGCCTACTCATTCATGCTTGTTTGTCATGCCTGCTACTGCTTAGAGTTGAGTCAGGTCTGATTCATCGGGGATGAATCAGAGGTGTGTGAACATGTCCTATTGTGTCTAAGCTAAGTGTGTGAACACGATTTGGTAAAGGTAGCAGTGAGAGGCCATGTAGGAGTACATGGTGGGTTGTCTCATTGAAGCCGTCCTTAGGAACTGAGTTTTGTGTTTGTGATCCATGATTCAGCTACAACCATGCATTGGGCCCTGAAATATGACCCCGCTCGACTTCTTAATCACCCTTGTCCTTTGTCCAGGAGTTGCAAGTAGTTTCTGGTGTTTGTAGTATGCTGGAGGCTGTGCGTAGCGCTGACCGGAGGGGTGGGCTGTGATGCGGTAGGCACGTGGCCGGGTATACCGGGCGCCCGTTTGGTGTCACGAAACCCTGTTCACATCGTTTGGGGCTGTGAGCGAAACCCCGGCCGGATCTCCTCATGGATGGAACCCGAATAGGCGATAAACCTGCACTAGAGACTTGAGTGTTTAGGTAGGTCGTGGTCTACACCCACGTCGGCTTTTGCTTGAAGTCTGCCGAGCACATGTCGTGTGCAGACGCTAAGTGGTGGAAACATGTATGAAGAAGTACACCCCTGCAGGGTTAACATCATCTATTCGAATAGCCGTGTCCGCGGAAAAGGACTTCTGGGTTACTTATATCAGTTCATAGACAAGTGAAAGTGGATACCCTAAAATAAGCAAGATAAGCGTGAGTTCTATCGATGGCGTTCTCGTAGGGAGACGGGAGCGGATCCATAGTGGTGTATTGATATGGTGAATATGTGGACTCATGTGCGCCACCTCAAAAGAGTTACTTGCAGTCGTAGTTCAGGATAGCCACCGAGTCAAAGCTGGCTTGCTGCAGTTAAACTCCACCACCCCCCTTTGTTGATAATGATGCATATGTAGTTAGTTCTGATGTAAGTCTTGCTGGGTACATTTGTACTCACGTTTGCCTATTTTATGTTTTGCAGAGAGACTTCGGTCTCGCTAGTAGTTCCGCGTGGACTTCGACGTTTAGCTTGTTACCTCAGCTACGATCTTGTGCCCTCAGCAGGATCTGGTAGATAGTCAGGCCTTTCAACCTTTTTCATTTGTCGACGTCTGTACTCAGACATGTTAGCTTCCTCTTGTGCTTTGACTTGTATGCTCTGAATGTTGGGTCGTGAGACCCATGTTTGTAATATCTCGCTCCTCGGAGCCTAATGAATAAAATAATTGAGTTGTAGGGTCATGTTGTGGTGCCATGTTGTATTTGCACATATCGAGCATATTGTGTGTATGTTATTGAAATGCTTGGTATGTGTGGGATCTGACTATCTAGTTGTTTATTCTTAGTAGCCTCTCTTACCGGGAAATGTCTCCTAGTGTTTCCACTGAGCCTTGGTAGCTTCCTACTGCTCCGGAACACTTAGGCTGGCCGGCATGTGTCCTTCTTCGTTCCTGTGTCTGTCCCTTCGGGCAAATGTCATGCGATGAATACCAGAGTCTTGTTAGCCTGCTACAACCCGGTTCACCGGAGTCCTGCTAGACCAGTGCTACAGCCTGGATTCACTCGCTGATGACCGACACGTTCGATGCTGGGTCATGGATGTCTGTTCCTGTAGGTTTGTGCCACTTTGGGTTTACGACTAGCCATGTCAGCCCGGGCTCCTTATCATATGGATGCTAGCGACACTATCATATACGTGTGCCAAAAGACGCAAACGGTCCCGGGCAAGGGTAAGGCGACACCCGTGGGAATACCGTGCGTGAGGCCGCAAAGTGATATGAGGTGTTACACGCTAGATCAATGTGGCATTGAGTCGGGGTCCTGACAGCTTTGGTATCAGAGCTTGACTGCCTGTAGGATTACCAAGCCAAACTGGTCGAAGTTGAGTCTAGAAATGCTTTAGCTCTATGTAGGGGAATTGATTGTGGGATGGGAACGTAAGGATCTTTTTACTCCTTTACCTTATGACCTTCTGATCTGAGTCATCCTCTTCTCTTCTACGGGGATTAAGAACTAGGCCTTCTCATCTATCTATCAGGATGATGTGTTACTAATCCGTAGACTCATAAGATTGGTGGATTCAAGCCTCTCAGTTCCTACTGTCTCCGTGTACTGATAGTTGATCTCAAAACCTTGATATTATGATGATCGAGTGGTTATGCCACCATTTTTCTAGCTTGTCTCAAATATTTTTGAGCATTTACAGTCGTTATGCTGTCCGAGTCATCCCAGGTTTCTAAACAGTCTGATGCATTTGCAAATCCCTTCTTCCCGTTCCCGATGTCCCTTTGGTCAGATTAATCACACAAATTAGTGAGTTGAGGTACTTTATTGCCTCGACACATATGTTGGAGTTAATATTATGACCCTAGGTGTTTTAGGGGATCATCTAGTAGTCTAGCCATGATCTGTGTTTCCAGTGTGATGATTCTGGCCGTCATTATCGAAAGCATCCCGTGATGCCATTTAGTTAGTAGGGATTCTATTTCTGGGTTCTGAACCCGAGATTCACCCCATTTACCTCATGTTGATAGTGTTTGCTAGTTCCTTTAGGAAATTAGTAACCTTTGCATTAGTCCTCGAGGTCCATGGTATTTTCCTTCTTCCAAATACTATGAACCACTTATGGCAGTAGTTTGTTGGATCAAAAGATCATAACAGGAGTGCTCTCGATGGGTTCTCTATTCTATATTGCGACTCTTCCAGTTCAACTTTTCTGCATGGGTTATCCGGAAGAAATTTGTTGAACCTGGTTCGACATACTAGTCCATGCATCCACAACTCAGAAAATTGTATGTTCCATTGAGTTGTCCCTCTTTAGTTGTATTCCGGCCTTCATCTATCAGTTGATAGTCAAGAGTATGCGTGCATTCATTCATCGATGCCTGTTACTCTTGTGGTCCGTTAAGCCATTCTAGTTCAGATTTGACTAGGAGAAAGAAACTCCAGTACCTTGTCCATTTCCAGGATTGGGTCAAAGCAGTCGTACTCCGCAGATCAAATTTCTAATCTAGCTTTTGCTCTGTTCTACCTTGGAGTATTACCATCTTTATATCAAGAATGTCATGGGAATTCCACACCATTCTATGAACTCTTGGTACAGTGATACTTCTTGCCATCATTGCTCACTCCTCGGTTTCCGTGTTATTGCAACCGGAATGCCGACAAGTGAATCGTGATGTGTGAAATCTATACTCCTAGCAACTCTGTCGCTTGGTAGTTAAATGGACAATAACCTCATTCTTAGCATGTTGATTATTGAATCATCATCCTAAGATTGACCGTGCTACCTAGTTCTTATTTCCAGTGCACTCTCAAATCAATGAGTTAGGATAGTGCCAATCCTTGCTTATTTGATCATATCGTCTTGCCCTAGAAAGCAAGATTGTTCTCGAGCTTAGTAACATATCGGTGGTTCATGATTTTTCGAACATCTTCTCGGAAGTATTACCAGGTTGTCACCTGACCGCTATGTTGAGTTCGTGATCAAGATGGTTTATTCCTGTAAACCACCCTTTCTCCAAGAATTCGTGTTGGTTACCCTAAGCTAGTTGGTTAGGCCAAACAACAACTTGGAGAGTTGGAAGATAAAAGCTTGTCCGACTTAGCTCATCCCAAAGGGTTGTTTTTGTGTGTGTGTTGAAGAAGGATGGTATCTTCATCGATTGATCCTCGTGACCAGTTGTTGGAGCTATCGTCTTGCTAAAACTTTGATTTGAGTATGGGCTATCCTCAAATCAAATCAGATCCAATGATGTTGGTAATGTTGTCTTACTCATGAATTTTCCTCGAGCATACACAATTAAATCTTTTGGGTCTGACCAATACTAGAACCTTGTTCACATAGTTATGGAATTCCATCTCCATGGGAATCTGGATGAATTGTTGTTGAGCCCATCGACAACATCCTTGTCCTCTCCATAGTTCTGTTGAACATTAAGCCAGTGCTAGAAACTTTTTTTAAAGCATTTGTTCATGCTAGCTCATGAAGCATATGTTCGGATGTAAGAAGTGACTTCCTCCAGTTCATGTGCATTTGATGCAAGTTGCCACCCTGGATTCGATAAAGTCAATGTTGCTTCCTTTGGAATCATCCCAAATCGTTCATGCATACGTGCGAAGTATTCTGTGGTTCGGAGACTTGCAACCTTCATTCTATATGTATCCCTAGTACACCAAGCCACTGATTGATTTGTTCAAGGAGAAGAAGCTTCTTCTTAAGGGTATACCCTTTGCAAGGACTTTGATATCCTCGATGATGGTTCCCAGCCAGAACTCGGTAGTGTTTCGTTGTAAGACTACCATGTGCTCATGCTTGTTTGCGACAGCGTGTTCACATGTTTGTACCAGAACTAGCTCATTTTTTGGAGCGTACTACCGTAGTCCGTTCCCCGAGATTCTCGCAACGCCGTCTCGTCGATTTGTGTTGCAAACTTTCGTTTTCTTTCTAGCCTTGAAGAGTCTGGAATATCCTAACACCAACCAGATCTGAATCTCAGGCAGATATGATGGTTGGAACATTTCCCAAGAACTATAATATTGGTCTCTCCATAACCGATGAAGTGGATGTCGTGGCCAACACACCCAGCCGGAAGAACTATTATTGTAGTATCTTGATTGAGAAAGTTTGCCACCTCCCCATGAGGATTTCGTAGGATTTACCTCCATAGTTATTCCTCATGGATTTTTGAGTTCCCAAAGTCCGACCTTTTACTTGTTGTTCTAGACATCAAACCATATCTACGAATGGGATACGCTAGTACATCAAGGAGAACATTAGAAGTGGAGTGCTAAATGTCTATCGGTCGATCATCCAGATTTTGGTTCCATGGCCTCGCTAAGATGAAATCTGAGAAAGTGTTATCTTCCTTTGCATCTGCATCGTCCATCGCTATTCATCATGGTAGTATGTTGTGTTGTCAGCACCCTTGACACGGATGTTGGTAAAACATTGATGATTATGGAGATACTCAAGCTCTTGAGAGCACGCGTAAGTGCTAGGTTTTATCGTCGGCATTAATTACATAGTGCTCTCAGTTTCCTCGATAATGCTATGACCCTTTCAAACAGTGGATTCACTCTCTACTGTTGGGTTCCTCCCCAGTTACCAGAATCATTCCCAGCATTTGTGTTTTGTTCCTAGCTTGCACCGTCATTGTGCCATCCTATCTTGGGTCCCATCCATTTACGATGATAAGCAAAATCATCCCTTGTGTTGTCTTCAACAAGGTAATCCACATCATCCATTCTGGCCCGAGAATGTCATTCTTTCGGACTCCTTCAAATGATTGATTGTGATTTGCCTTAGGCTGGTATAAAGAGTTTCAATGATCTCTGAATCAAAGGTAATTCTTTTTTGCCACTTAAGGGGTGATCCTATGAGTCATCTCCTCTAAGATGTCTCGTTATGGTTTCATGTCAACTTAACTCCTCGCTGCGCTGACAACCGTTCACCACCTTCTTAAGGGTAGAATTTGTCTATCTAGTGAACCCTCGTCACCTATCTCACTCCATTCCTTCAGATGTATGCCTCATGTCTCAGCTCGACAGATGTTTCAATGTCTCATTCCATGAGTTGATCCTGCGTTGTTCGACCTTCGAGAAGATCGATCCTTCTAGAATCTATCTTTCCCTCTCTTTGTCATGTTAGTTGGAGTTCTCAAAGCAAGACGTCGAGACAAGATGATGATCGAATCAAGGTTCTTATGAAGTGCAACCTGGATTGTGAAGATTGTACTAGTTTGCGTTTCCCCTTCATCTTACCCTACGCTTGAATCTCGGGACGAGATTTTTGTTTAGTGGGGCTGAGTTGTCACATCCCTAGCTTCTGGAACTGCATGGTGTTTGCATCTGGTTGCATCTTGTTTAAATTCTATTTAACTTGAAATGGGGATTTATCAAACCCTAGCACCAGAAAGAATTCAACTAGGTTCAAATAAATCATTTTTCAACGAACCCAATATGCCCTCTAAAATGTTCATGATTTTTGGTAAAGGTGAAAACCTCTGCCAAAAATGATGCACCTATTTCTAGGCCATTCTGGATTTTTGAATTAACACATATTGTACTTGAGTTGGAGCAAATATATGTTATATATATTTTTAATGCTTCAATAATTCTGATATTTTGTGAGGGGCTCTAGAATATTCCTTTTAGTCCCTGCAAAAATTATTGGAAGAAACAAAAATGGTTTAGTGCTTGAACCAAATCAAAACAGATTGAAATAAATAGAAAACAACAATTAAAATAGAAATAGAGAAGGAGGGAGTACCTGTTACTTACCTGGCCCAGGAGAGAAGCCAGCCCACCAGGCCCATGTGCCAGTCATCGCCTACCTCTGCCAGTAGGCAGAGGAGGGACACCGCGACGCCGCCGAGCTTGCCACGCCACCTCCCTGCCTGCCTGGCTGCCTCCCCCTTCCCCGGGACGTCTCCCGTAGTGCCACGCCACCCCCTCGGACCCCTCTCACTCTTCCCCGAGGCCCCCGCCCCTCTGCTCCCTCTCTCTCGCCCGAACCCGAGCGCAGCCATCGCCACCGACTAGAACCACCGCCGCAACAGGCCCTCCCTCGCCACGCCAACATGTCCATGGCCTCCGTCGTGACGCCTCTGTCCTCTCCGCCGAGCCACGCGACTTGAAGACCCCCGAAGCGCCGTCCCCAACCCCTTCTTCCTCCTCGGGTCACCGGAGATAATCGCCGCCGATTCGTCGTCCATAGGGCCTCCCCGAGCTAGCTGACCCCCTCTCTGACCCTGCTGTGACCTCCTCTTCCTCTCCCCCTAGCTCCCGTGCTCGTTTGGCCTCCGTAGCCGCCGTCTCCAGCGCGCCCGAAAGCTCCCCGCCACCGGCCATGGTGCCCCCGTGGCTAGAGCCACAGTGGCTCGAAGCCAAGCTCACCGTTGCACTCAGCGCACCACCAGGAGTCCGTAGCGCCCACTAGCCCCCCTGCCTTGCACCGTAGCGCCAAACCCGCCACCACCCAAACTCCGGCAGCCGCAAAAGAGCTCGCCGGCATCAGCTCCGGCCACCACAGCTGCTGTTGCTTGTTGCTTTGGATGCACCTCACTCCCAGGAACCCATACGAGCAAACCGTGCATCGAATGGTGCTTCGTAGCGAGTGCACGGTGCATTTCCGCCATCGGTTGTGGTCGTCGCCGGCGCAACTCCGGCGTGCTGACGTGGGGACTTCATTAGCCACTAATGACGCTACTAACTAAACCCATAGGTCACTGACAGCTGGGCCCGCTGTCTAAATAAACGTAGGTTAGATTCTGTTTAGTTTTAATTAATCTCAGTGGGTCCACGCGTCAGCTTTGACCAAGCTAACGTGGCTGTTGACTGGGCCCACATGTCAGCGACTCTAATCAGCCCCAGTCACTGACCAGTGGACCCCACTGGTCAGGTTTGACCTGGACCAGCCCCGTTGACCACTGACGTCACCCCGATGTCATGCTGACGCAGTTAACCATTTTTCTGGATTTAATTTAATTCTGAAAATTCCAAAAAATGCCCAAAACTTCTAAAATTCATATAAATTCAACCATAAGTCCAAATGAAACAAGTTATATATGAAAAATGATCAGAAAAATCCAATCTATCCATTTGTACCATTTTCATGCATGTTAGAACAACTTATACCTGCTGATCAGGTCAAATAAATTAAATGGCATTTAAACTCTCACATATGGAGTTTGAATTTGAACCTAGTGTTTAAACCAACCCCATTTAACTTGTTGCTAGATGCATTAGCCCAAAACACATTCATATTGCCATGGCATAGCATGCATCATACTGTGCATTGCATTGATCGTGTTTCTTCTGTGTTTGCCGGTGTTGTCCCCCCTCGGTAGACGCTGTACCAACATTGTGATCGTTGACACTGATGAAGACTCAATGCTATCTTCACAAGTGCCAGGCAGCAAAATCCCCTTGTTCATTCCGATACAATCCTACTCTCTTGCTCCTTCTCTCTTTTACTGCATTAGGACAACAACGATTAATCTGTTACTTGCTGCGGTAGCTGAAACCCTTTATCCTCTGCATGACCTATCATTGCCACAGTAAATAGATGAAACCCACTAGCATGAGTAGGAGTTGTTTGAGCCCTGTTGTGCCTACTCATTCATGCTTGTTTGTCATGCCTGCTACTGCTTAGAGTTGAGTCAGGTCTGATTCATCGGGGATGAATCAGAGGTGTGTGAACATGTCCTACTGTGTGTGAGCTAAGTGTGTGAACACGATTGGTAAAGGTAGTGGTGAGAGGCCATGTAGGAGTACATGGTGGGTTGTCTCATTGAAGCCGTCCTTAGGAACTGAGTTCTGTGTTTGTGATCCATGATTCAGCTACTACCATGCATTGGGCCCTGAAATATGACCCCGCTCGACTTCTTAATCACCCTTATCCTCTGTCCAGGAGTTGCAAGTAGTTTCTGGTGTTTGTAGTATGCTGGAGGCCGTGCGCAGCGCTAACCGGAGGGGTGGGCTGTGATGCGGTAGGCACGTGGCCGGGTATGCCGGGCGCCCGTTTGGTGTCACGGAACCCTGTTCACATCTTTTGGGGCTGTGAGCGAAACCCCGGCCGGATCTCCTCATGGATGGAACCCGAATAGGCGATAAACCTGGACTAGAGACTTGAGTGTTTAGGTAGGTCGTGGTCTACACCCACGTCGGCTTTCGCTTGAAGTCTGTCGAGCACATGCCGTGTGCAGACGCTAAGTGGTGGAAACATGTATGAAGAAGTACACCCCTGCAGGGTTAACATCATCTATTCGAATAGCCGTGTCTGTGGAAAAGGACTTCTGGATTAGTTATATCAGTTCATAGACAAGTGAAAGTGGATACCCTAAAATACGCAAGATAAGCGTGAGTGCTATCGATGGCGTTCTCGTAGGGAGACGGGAGCGGATCCATAGTGGTGTATTGATATGGTGAATATGTGGACTCGTGTGCGCGACCTCAAAAGAGTTACTTGCAGTCGTAGTTCAGGATAGCCACCGAGTCAAAGCTGGCTTGCTGCAGTTAAACTCCACCACCCCCCTTCGTTGATAATGATGCATATGTAGTTAGTTCTGATGTAAGTCTTGCTGGGTACATTTGTACTCACGTTTGCCTATTTTATGTTTTGCACAGAGACTTCGGTCTCGCTAGTAGTTCCGCGTGGACTTCGACGTTTAGCTTGTTACCTCATCTACGATCTGGTACCCTCAGCAGGATCAGGTAGATAGTCAGGCCTTTCAGCCTTTTTCATTTGTAGACGTCTGTACTCAGACATGTTAGCTTCCGCTTGTGCTTTGACTTGTATGCTTTGAATGTTGGGTCGTGAGACCCATGTTTGTAATATCTCGCTCCTCGGAGCCTAATGAATAAAATAATTGAGTTGTAGGGTCATGTTGTGGTGCCATGTTGTATTTGCACATATTGAGCATATTGTGTGTATGTTATTGAAATGCTTGGTATGTGTGGGATCTGACTATCTAGTTGTTTATTCTTAGTAGCCTCTCTTACCGGGAAATGTCTCCTAGTGTTTCCACTGAGCCTTGGTAGCTTGCTACTGCTCCGGAACACTTAGGCTGGCCGGCATGTGTCCTTCTTCGTTCCTGTGTCTGTCCCTTCGGGGAAATGTCACGCGATGAATACTGGAGTCCTGTTAGCCTGCTACAGCCCGGTTCACCGGAGTCCTGCTAGCCGAGTGCTACAGCCTGGATTCACTCGCTGATGACCGACACGTTCGATGCTGGGTCATGGATGTCTGTTCCTGTAGGTTTGTGCCACTTTGGGTTTACGACTAGCCACGTCAGCCCGGGATCCTTATCATATGGATGCTAGCGACACTATCATATACGTGTGCCAAAAGACGCAAACGATCCCGGGCAAGGGTAAGGCGACACCCGTGGGAATACCGTGCGTGAGGCCGGAAAGTGATATGAGGTGTTACACGCTAGATCGATGTGTCATTGAGTCGGGGTCCTGACAGTAATGAGGTTTGTCCAGTTTACGGTATGAAGGATGAACCATGGCTCCTGCCAGGGTCAGCATTGAAGGCTGATGAGAGGGCAGCAGTCGATTCTTCTGGAGGTCAAAGGGGTTTCCTAAAACAAGGCCTATCCGACCCAGGACTTCTTTGTCGTTCTTAAAGTCTACAGTAACGAATTTCACTGTTTTGTCCTTGAGGAAGTTCTTAAAATCCTGGCACTCAACGTCGGCATGGCATATGTGGTAGACCAAGCAAATGTTATGTACGCAAACCTGGATCACGACGAGCTTCTTCCTCTCTTCGTCCTTTAGATCCTTCTCTTCTCCTAGGACTGTGGTGTACTCAACATCTAGCCTAGTGACCCACTCATCATCTGAGTTTTCGAACATGCGTCTGAAGCGAGAAAGGCATCCTTTCACCGTTGCGGAAGAACGGGTGTAGATGACGTCGAACTCATCGCCGGTGATGGTTCTAACCTTCTACTCACCGCCGATCGTGGAGATTTGGGACGCCATGGATTTGGGAGGAGGGTTAGGATTAGTGGAACTGCCGTAATGTGAATGGACGGGACGACTAGGAGCGAACCCCGGTAGTATTGAAGGATGTGCGGGGACGAGTAGGAGCAAACTACCAGCGTGCGAACGGCAAGGTAGTGGCTTTCCATTCTCCCATGTTATGGGTTTCCGAGAGCCCTTGGATCTGAGATCGAACGGTTGCATGGCGTGATTCTAGATCTATGGGTCAATATCCTATCCTGGAGGGTTATTCTGCAAATTTTCAGCAACTTAGCACGCGACCGTTTGATCTCAGATGCAAGGGCTGCCAGCAGCCCGTATTATGGTCGCGCCTACCACGACCGTCGCGTCGCTCGCGCGGTCGCGCCCTTGGAGATTTAACATGGTGTGTTAGGCTATCTGATGTTGGCATGTCATACATAGTCATCACTTAGTCACTCATACTACAACATGGTTGGCTATATGGTTGGCTATAAGTGTATTTTTTTACTTCTCTCTATCTCTTTCTTCGTACTCCCTCCGTCCCATAATATAAGAACGTTTTTTACACTAGTGTAGTGCCAAAAACGTTCTTATATTATGGGACACAGGGAGTACTAGTATTTATTGCATTTGCCAAGGAGTGACCTCTTCCAATGAAATGGTGTGCTTATTAGTTTTTTGTTGCTAAGTTTGCTTTATTTAATTAGCTATAGACTCAAAATTGTCTTTTCACCTAGGTACACGCGTTTAGCACCGTTTCTTCCTTGGGTGACCAAACTAGTCTCTCTCTTCTTGATTAACTTGCCACATCAGACTTTATGCCTATGTGGCAAGCTTAGCACCTGTAGGAGCAAGTAAGGCTGCTTGTAATGGGAGTAGTATCATGCATGCCAACTATGCAATCTTGATGAGCTGACGTCGAATTAAATGAAGAAAAGAGAGAGTTGAGTATCATAATATGATACTGTACTATCATATTAAATGATATGCTACTATGTGTCATGCATGACAATAAATAAACTATCCTGTGATACCAACACATGATACTATGCATTACGGATGTAGTATCATACAAAAGTATCACATGCATGATACTAGTATATGATACCCTCCATTACAACCAACATAAGTACAACAGTGCGCTTTACATGGCATTTTTGCATATGTGGAGGAAAGGGAGGCAAGGAAAAAGTCGAGAAGTGGGCTCTCATGCAAGAGCCAGCCTCTACTGCATGCTGGAGCATTGGGAGAGGCACCTATATGGAGGTGGTCAGGAATCGGGAGACTCACGCCGATTGTAGCGCCGCAGTTAAAATGATAATGGCAAGTCAAATCATGGGGTCCCACCTGTCCAGCAGTAACTCGCTGTCAAATCACACAGCCCTATGATACGTCTCCAACATATCTATAATTTTTGATTGCTCCATGCTACTTTATCTACTGTTTTGGACTATATTGGGCTTTATTTTCCACTTTTATATTACTTTTGGGACTAACCTATTAACCCGAGGCCCAGCCCAGAATTGCTGTTTTTTGCCTTTTTCAGTATTTCGAAGAAACAGAATATCAAACGGAGTCCAAACGGAATGAAACCTTCAGGATCGTGATTTTCCAACCGAACATGACCCAGGAGACTTGGACCCTACTCCAAGTAGTGCCCGAGGATGTCACGAGGGTGGAGGGCGCCCCCTAGGCGCGCCCCCCTACCTCGTGGGCCCCTCGGAGCTCCACCGACGTACTCCTTCCTCCTATATATACCTACGTATCCCCGAACGATCAAAACGGGAGCCAAAAACCTAATTCCACCGTCGCAACCTTCTGTATCCACGAGATCCCATCTTGGGGCCTGTTCCGGAGCTCCGCCGGAGGGGGCATCCACCATGGAGGGCTTCTACATCATCACCATAGCCCCTCCGATGAAGTGTGAGTAGTTTAATTCAGACCTTCGGGTCCATAGTTAGTAGCTAGATGGCTTCTTCTCTATTTTTGGATCTCAATACAATGTTCTCCCCCTCTCTCGTGGAGATCTATTCGATGTAATCTTGTTTTTGCGGTGTGTTTGTTGAGACCGATGAATTGTGAGTTTATGATCCAGTATTATCTATGGAAAATATTTGATTCTTCTCTAAATTCTTTTATGTATGATTGAGTTATCTTTGCAAGTCTCTTCGAATTATCCTTTTTGGTTTGGCCAACTAGATTGGTAGTTCTTGCAATGGGAGAAGTGCTTAGCTTTGGGTTCAATCTTGCGGTATCCTCACCCACTGACAGAAGGGGCAGCAAGGCACGTATTGAATTGTTGCCATCGAGGATAACAAGATGGGGTTTTTATCATATTGCATGAATTTATCCCTCTTCATCATGTCATCTTGCTTACGACATTACTCTGTTTTTAACTTAATACTCTAGATGCATGCTGGATAGCGGTCGATGAGTGGAGTAATAGTAGTAGATGCAGAATCGTTTCGATCTACTTGTTTTCGATGTGATGCCTATATACATGGTCATTGCCTAGATATACTCATAACTATGCTCAATTCTGCCAATTGCTCAACTATAATTTGTTCACCCACCGTAGAATATCTATGCTCTTGTGTCACATCCCTAGTCTGGTATGACCTAGACTAGCTAGTCATTTGTGCATCATGTTTAAAATTCCATTTAATTTTGAAATGAGGATTGGTGGAACCCTCAGAATCATTTTTGAAATAACCCCAAATAAAAATTGCTCCAAAAAGGTCCAAGAAAATGTTCATGTTGCCCTCTAAAAATATTGGACAGAGATGAAAATCAAACCAATATTTTTAGGAGCTCATAAGTATTTATTTTGGCCATTTGGAATTAATGCATAAATATTTGCATTGGAAATATATTAGTTATATATATTAACATATGTCCAAAAATTATGCCATTTATAAAGGAGCTCTGGAATAATACCACTAGCTTCTATAAAAATTGGCATAAGAAAATAAATTGATTTAGTATTATTACTAAATCAAAACATATGTCAGAAAATAGAAAAGAAATATAGAGGGAGACTTACCTGCGGCCCAGCTCCTGTGCGGCCTGGCCGGCCCGGCAGCCAGCGCCGGCCAGCCCACTGGCCCTCCTCTGTCGTCTTCCTCCCCGACAGGAGGACGGGCGCGTGGCCGACGCACGCGCGCTCCGCCGCGCCACGCCACCAGCCTCCCTGCCTGCCTGGCGCCCTCCTCGTCGCCCTGGAACGCCCCGGACGTCGCCAC
>NC_041391.1:361391090-361457641 GCF_002162155.2 Triticum dicoccoides | reverse complement strand
CTCTCTCGTTCTTTCCCCCTCCTCTGCTCTCTCTCTCGCGCGCAGCCCGAGCGGAGCTCATCGCCGCCGTCCACTGTTGCCGCGGCCACCGGCCTCCCCTCGCCCTCCGCCCGAGCCTAGAAGTTCCGCCTCGTCGTCCGCATCGTCCTCGACGAGCCAAGTGACCAGGGACGCGCTCCATCGCCGACACCGTCGTCTTCTTCATCGCCGGCCGCCGTGGATCCCCATCGCCGCCCCGCCGTCTCCAGTGCGTCCCCGAGCCCGCTTCGACGCCCGCTGCAACCGCGGTGAGCTCCGCCACCGTTTCCCCCTCTCCGCTTAGTCGCCCGCACGCCGTAGCCCTTTCCCCACCACGGCTGAACCTTCGCCGCCGCCGAGCTCGCCGTCGACGCAGCTCCGGTGACCATTTGGTCACCCCGGCAAGTCCAACCAGCTCGTAGGGCCACGTAGAGCATCCCTAGTGCTTTGCTTCTCCCGTTTTCGCGCTCCAAACGCGCTCTCGTGCACGACCGAACTCCGGCAGCCGCAGCCGAGCTCGCCGCCGTCGACTCCGGCCACCCCAGGCCCAGCCACGGCCACTGCCCGACGCGCCATCGAGCTGGCTCAACAACGCGCCTAGCCGCGCGCCATTTGGAGCACCACAGAGGAGACCCGGGGCACAAGTACGCCGCGGATCTCGCCGGCGACTAACCGCCGGCGGGTTTGACTTGTTTGACCTGGGGTTTGATCCCCCCAGGGTCACTGACGCGTGGGCCATGCCCCTATTTAGTTTAGGTATTAGTTTAGTTAGCGCTAATTAACTCAGTTAATTAGTTGTCTCACTGACAGTGGGCCCCGGCCCCTAATCCTTTTAATTAAGCAAATAACTTCCCCTGTTAACTAACTATGACACTGACGTGTGGACCCCACACGTCAGGTTTGACCCCAGTCAGCCGCAGTTGACTGCTGACGTCGTGCTGATGTCATGCTGACGCAATTATTTATTTTCTGGAATTAAAATAAATCATGAAATTCCAGAAAATTAGCAAAACTTCAAAAATTCATAGAAATTCAACCGTAGCTCAGGTTGAAATAATTTATATATGAAAAATTATCAGAAAAATGCAACCTATCCATCTGTACTAGTTTCATGCATGACAAACCAACTTATACATGCTGTATATGAGAAAACACATTATGGCATTTATAAGAGCTTACTTTGGACATGCATTTGAGCTTTTGGTTCAAATGGACTTCAAACCAAATGATTACTAGTTGCATTAGCTCAAACGGCATCACATCTACATGCCATGTTCATGCATCATATTGTTGCATATGTTTGTGTATTGATTGCCGACACTGTTCCTTCTCGATAGGTCTTGCTCCGGAGTCTGTTCCAGAGTACCTGTCTATGAAGCAGTGCCTCCCTTGTTGATCTACCAGGCAAGCAAACCCCCTTGTTCATTTCGATAAAACCCTACTCTCTCGCTCCTGCTCTCAGTAATTGCATTAGGACAACAGTGATTCATCTGCTACATTGTGCTGCGGTAGTTGAACCCATTCCTCTGCATGACCTGTCATTGCCACAGTAAATAGTTGAAACCCACTAGCATGTGTAGGAGTTGATTGAGCCATGTTGTGTTCCTACCATGCTATGCCTGCTATTGCTTAGAGTTGTGTCAGGTCTGGTTCATCGGGAATGAATTGGAGTGTTACGATATGTTCTGATGCTGAGAGTGAAGTGTGTGAACACGATTTGGTAAAGGTAGCGGTGAGAGGCCATCTAGGAGTACATGGTGGGTTGTCTCACTGGAACCGTCCTTAAGCACTGAGTTCTATGTATGTTGTCCAATGACTCGATACTACCACACATTGGGTTCCGGTAACTCGACCCCTCTCGACTTATTAACCAACTTGGTCTCTGTCCAGGAGTCGCAACTAGTTTCTGGTGTTTGTAGGTAGTGCTATTTTTCTACCAAGTGGCACCCGGCAGGGTGGGCTTGGGACAGACTAGGCACACCTGGCCTGGTGTACCGAGTGGCACTCGGATGGTGGGCTCGGGAACCCTGCACACATCGTTTGGGGCCGTGAGCGACACCCCGGCCGGATCTCCTTGCGGATGGAACCCGAATAGGCGATAAAACTGGATTAGAGTCTTGTGTGGTTAGTCAGGTCGTGGCCGACACCCTCGCCAGGCTTCCGCTTGAAGGTTGCCGAGATACATGACGTGTACATGGCGGTAAGTGGCGAGAGCGTGTGTGAAGAAGTACACCCCTGCAGGGTTAACATGATCTATTCGAATAGCCGGGTCCGCGGTTATGGACTTCTTTGATGCTTACATGGTACATAGACAACTTGAAGTGGATACTATAAAATGCTCAAGAAAAGTGTGAGTGCTATGGATGGCCTTCTCGTAGGGAGACGGGGATGAATCCATAGTAGTGTATTGTGTGGTGATTAGTGGACTCGTGTACGTTGTCTCACCTCAAGAGTTTCTGGTAGTCGTAGAACAGGATAGCCACAGAGTCAAAGCTGGCTTGCTGCAACTAAACCCCACATTACCATCTTGATACACATGCATGTATGATAGGATCTGATGTAAGTCTTGCTGAGTACCTTTGTACTCATGTTGCTTTATTTATGTTTTTGCAAAGGAGACTTCGGTCTTACTAGTGTTCCCGTGGACTTCGACAAGTAGCTTGTACCTCAGCTACGATCTTGATTGGACGTTGTAGATAGTCAGGCTTTCAGCCTTTTTCATTTATAGATGTCTGTACTCAGACATGTAATGCTTCCGTTTGTTGCTTGATTGCTCTGAATGTTGGGTCATGTGACCCCTGTTTGTAATAATGCTATGATGGCTCTTCTGAGCCTTTATCTATATAAGTTGTTGAGTTATGCTGTGATGCCATGTTGTACAGCACATACTTGCATGTTATGCGTACATGTAATGTGTATTGCTATGTGTGGGATCTGACTTTCTAGTTGTTTATCCTTAGTAGTCTCTCTTACCGGGAAATGTCTCCTAATGCTTCCACTGAGCCCTGGTAGCTTGCTACTGCTCCGGAACACTTAGGCTGGCCGGCATGTGGCCTTCTTCGTTCCTGTGTCTGTCCCTTCGGGGAAATGTCACGCGGTGTCTACCGGAGTCCTGTTAGCCCGCTACAGCCCGGTTCACCGGAGTCCTGTTAGCCCAGTGCTACAGCCTGGATTCACTCGCTGATGACCGACACGTTCGATGCTGGGTCATGGATGCCTATCCCTGTAAGTTAGTGCCACTTTGGGTTTACGACTAGCCATGTCAGCCCGGGCTCTTTATTATATGGATGCTAGCGACACCATCATATACGTGTGCCAAAAGGCGCAAACGGTCCCGGGCAAAGGTAAGGTGACACCCGTGGGGATACCGTGTGTGAGGCCGCAAAGTGATATGAGGTGTTACATGCTAGATCGATGTGGCATTGAGTCGGGGTCCTGACAGCCTTGGTATCAGAGCCTGACTGCCTGTAGGATTACCAAGCCAAACTGGTCGAAGTTGAGTATAGAAATTCTTTAGTTATGTAAGGGAATTGATTGTGGGAAGGAACGTAAGGCTCTTTTTACTCCTTATACCTCATGGCCTTCTGATCTGAGTCATCCTATCTTTCCTACGGGGTTAAGGAACTAGGCTTTCTGTTCCGTCTATCAGGATCACGTGTTACTACTCCGTAGTCCAATAGGATTGGTTGATCAGAGTCATACCCCAGTTTTGAGTATTTCCGGTGTAGTCTGTTTAGTATGATCTCAGAACCTTGAGTAATGCTGATGAGTATGTTACCACCCCATTTTTAGTAGGATGTCTCATTCTGAGCATTTTACTGCCGTTATGCTGCCGGAATTTTCCTAGGAGTTCGAGAGATACTAATTCCTTGTCCTACATTCTACAGTCTATAGTTGATGCTGACTCCGTCCCTGGTTTCGTTTCTCAGGATGTCATCAACTTCTATTATTCGTAGCCAGAACCATGAAGATGGTAGGGATGAGGATCGTCCCGACCCGCCTTCGTTGACAGAGTTCATGTTAGAAATGGAGAGGAACAAGCGTGAGTCTAACCGTTTGTTGGCAAGTATCAAGGAGAACACCGCGCATCAGTTCAAAGGGTCTGCTACCATTCATGAGTTCTTTCGTTTGCACCCACCTACCTTTCATCATTCCATCGAGCCACTCGATGCAGATGACTGGCTCCGTAGCATCACTCATAAGCTGCATTCCGCGAGCGTAGCTGAAAGTGACAAGGTCACCTATGCTGCATACCACCTGGAAGGTCCTGCTAGTCTTTGGTGGCAGAACTATGAGGCTATGCTTCCAGCTGGCCAGAATCCTACCTGGAGGGATTTCACTGAGGCTCGAGCATCACATTCCCCAGGCCCTCCTTGATCGCAAGAGAGAAGAGTTCTGTAGTTTCACCCAGAATAAGATGGCTGTTGATGCTTACAGCAGAGAGTTTGAGAACCTCGCTCGCTATGCCACAGAAGAAGTGTCCACGGACGCCAAGAAGCAAGCTAGGTTCCGGAAGGGTCTCAACCCCAAGTTGCGTCGTGATCTCCACCTGCATCATTGTGATACATTCCAGGCCCTTGTGAACAAGGCCATCAATGCAGAGACAGCTCAGCTCACTTACGAGGAGTCTCGTAAGCACACCCGTGATTTGGGATCTTCCTCCAGTTCTAGTTCCCAGAAGCGCCGGATTTGGGTTCCAAACTCCGCTCTTCTTTCCGGTTATACACCAAGGTCATCTTATGTGGTGCCTTCCCTAGCTCAGTCATATGTTCCACCCAGGCCTACTGGTAGACCGCTTGTCAGTGTGGGTCCCCGTCCAACCTCAGGGACTTGCTTCACATGCGGAAAGCCAGGACACTATGCACGTGACTGCTCTCAAACTAGTTATGCTCTACCCCAGCCCGAGAAGATTGTTGGCTGTGTTAAGCCATCACGCAAGATGATCAGTGTCAAGTCAGCCCCCACTGAACATGGACGTGTGCATCACGTCTCAGCTAAAGACGCTCATGATGATCCGGATGTCGTTCTTGGTACACTCCTTGTCAATTGTCACCCAGCATCAGTTCGATTCGATACTGGAGCATCTCACTCCTTCATTTCTGAAGGCTATGCTCGTTTGCACGACATGTCATTTTGTGATATGCCAACTCTGCTTGAAATCCAAACCCCAGGGTCTAGATGGCAGACCACCAGAATTAGCCATGGTATTGAAATCCTTGTTGACAGACTTGTATTCCTTGCATCACTTGTAGCCCTCAAGTCCTCAGATATTAATATCATCTTGGGTATGGACTGGATGACAGCTCATCATGCCAAGATTGATTGTTACACAAGATCTGTTCAGCTTACCCACCCATCTGGCAAGATAGTCACTGTCTCCACTAGAGTTGCAAAGCGTCAGCTCTATTCTCTTAATGCCAGCCCTCTTCCAGACCTTGAAGATATCCCGGTAGTGCGTGACTTTCCGGATGTCTTTCCAGAGGAACTGCCAGGTGTTCCACCTGAAAGATATGTAGAGTTCGTCATAGATCTTATCCCAGGAACAGCTCCAATCTCTAGGAGACCTTACAAGATGGCACCCTTAGAACTAGCCGAGCTTAAGAAACAACTTGATGAGTCCTTGCAAAAAGGTTTCATCCGTCCTAGTTCTTCTCCTTGGGCTTGCCCCGTCCTCTTCGTCAAGAAGAAGGATGGTACGGACCGGATGGTTGTAGATTATCGTCCCGTTAATTTGGTCACGATAAAGAACAAATATTCGCTCCCCAGGATCAACGATCTGTATGATCAGCTCGCTGGATCCTCAGTCTTCTCCAAGATGGATTTAAGGTTAGGCTACCACCAAATCAAGATCAGAAATGGGGACATTCCCAAGACAGCCTTTGTCACTCGTTATGGCCAGTACGAGTACACCGTCATGTCCTTTGGCCTAACCAATGCTCCAGCTACTTTCTCCCGCTTGATGAACTCGATCTTGATGGAGTACTTAGATAAGTTCGTCGTGGTTTACCTCGATGATATTATTATTTACTCGAAGAACGAGGAAGAGCATGCCGAACATCTTAGACTTGTTTTAGAAAAACT
The DNA here is from genome assembly GCF_002162155.2 of Triticum dicoccoides. Classification (NCBI taxonomy): domain Eukaryota; kingdom Viridiplantae; phylum Streptophyta; class Magnoliopsida; order Poales; family Poaceae; genus Triticum; species Triticum dicoccoides. Next base: position 361,451,542 of record NC_041391.1, on the reverse strand, counting down.
CAGAGAGCACCACCTTTATGCCAAGTTCTCCAAGTGTGAATTTTGGTTGCCAGAAGTGACCTACCTAGGCCACTTAATCTCTGGTAAGGGCATTGCTGTCAATCCCGAGAGAGTCAAGGCTGTTCTCGATTGGACTCCACCTGAGACCGTTAAACAAGTTAGAAGTTTCCTTGGTCTAGCCATCTATTGTCGCCGCTTTGTTGAAAATTTCTCCAAAGTAGTCAAACCCCTCACGGAACTTCTCAAGAGAGATAAAAAGTTTGAGTGGTCCCCACAGTGTGAGTACAGTTTTCAGGAACTGAAAACACGCCCGACTTCTGCTCCCATACTTGTGCCACCGGATTTCACAAAGGACTTTGTTATCTATTGTGACGCCTCACGACAGGGACTAGGTTGCATTCTTATGCAGGATCGTCATGTGATTGCCTATGCATCTCGACAGTTGCATCCACATGAGGATAAATATCCTACACATGATCTAGAGCTTGCAGCCGTAGTCTATGCACTCAAGACCTGGCGACATTACCTCCTTGGTAAACATTGCGAGATCTACACCGATACCAGAGTCTCAAGTATATCTTCACCCAACCAGACCTGAACCTTAGGCAAAGACGTTGGTTGGAGTTAATCACAGATTATGATCTAGGGATTACCTACACCCCAGGCAAAGCCAATGTCATGGCCGATGCTCTAAGCCGTAAGTCCTATTGCAACAATCTCAGGTTGCAGCAAGGCCAACCACTTCTCCATGAGGAATTCTGTAAGCTTAACCTTCACATCGCTCCTCACGGATTCCTTTCTACCTTGGTGGCGAAACCTACCCTTGTGGATCTTATCATAGAAGCCCAGAAGCATGATACGGGGATTACCCGGATCAAGAGAAACATTGCCAAGGGTATTGCTGGTAGTTTCTCTATAGATGATCGAGGTGTTGTTTTCTTTGGGAACCGCCTAGTGGTCCCCAAGAAGCAACATCTTCGACAATTGATTCTCAAGGAGGCGCATGAATCTCCTCTCACGATTCATCCCGGTAGCACTAAGATGTATCAGGACCTACGCCAGAGGTTCTGGTGGACTAGGATGAAGAGAGAAATCGCTGAGTTCATTGCTAAATGTGACGTTTGTCGTCGCGTTAAGGCAGAGCATCAAAGACCTGCTGGCACTCTTCAGCCTTTAGCTATTCCTGAATGGAAATGGGATAAAGTTGGTATGGACTTCATTACCGGCTTTCCCAGGACCAAGAGAGGGAATAATGCTATCTTCGTAGTCATTGATCGTCTTTCCAAAGTGGCTCACTTCCTTCCTGTTCGAGAGAGTATCACTGCTAGTCAGCTTGCTGACTTATACATTTCTTGAATAGTGTCACTTCATGGTGTTCCACTAGAGATGAATTCAGACCGTGGCAGTCTTTTCACTTCTCATTTCTGGGAGAGTTTCCAAACTGCCATGGGAACCCATCTTTCCTTCAGTACCGCTTTCCACCCTCAGTCGAGTGGTCAGGTGGAACGGGTCAACCAAATTCTCGAAGACATGCTTAGAGCTTGCGTTATCTCATTCGGTATGGATTGGGAGAAATGTCTTCCTTTTGCCGAGTTTGCTTATAACAATAGCTATCACTCCAGCCTCAAGAAAGCTCCTTTTGAGGTTCTCTATGGACGAAGATGTCGAACACCTTTGAACTGGTCAGAAACCGGTGAAAGACAATTCTTTGGACTGGACATGATCCAGGAGGCAGAAGACCAAGTTCGCATCATTCGTGAGAATTTGAAAACAGCCCAGTCTCGTCAAAAGAGCCAGTACGATCGTCATCATAAGGATATGACTTATGAAATTGGCGACCAAGCTTACCTTCGGGTTACTCCTTTGAAGGGTACCCATCGCTTCGGTATCAAGGGCAAGTTGGCTCCTCGTTACATTGGTCCTTTTCACATTCTCGCTAAACGAGGAGAGGTTGCCTACCAGTTGGAACTACCCCCACATCTTTCTCGAGTTCATGATGTCTTCCACGTCTCTCAACTCAGGCGTTGCTTCTCGGATCCTATCCGCGGAGTGGACCACGAAACGCTTGATCTCCAAGATAACCTCACATACCGAGAGTACCCGGTTCGCATTCTTGATCAAGCAGAGCGTGTCACTCGATGTCAGAACATCAAGTTTCTCAAAGTTCAGTGGCCTCATCATTCCGAGAGAGAAGCTACTTGGGAGCGAGAGGATCGTCTTCGACTGGAGTACCCCGCTTTCTTTCCGTCGACCCCTGAATCTCGGGACGAGATTCTTTCAAGCGGGGGCGAGTTGTCACATCCCTAGTCTGGTATGACCTAGACTAGCTAGTCATTTGTGCATCATGTTTAAAATTCCATTTAATTTTGAAATGAGGATTGGTGGAACCCTCAGAATCATTTTTGAAATAACCCCAAATAAAAATTGCTCCAAAAAGGTCCAAGAAAATGTTCATGTTGCCCTCTGAAAATATTGGACAGAGATAAAAATCAAACCAATATTTTTAGGAGCTCATAAGTATTTATTTTGGCCATTTGGAATTAATGCATAAATATTTGCATTGGAAATATATTAGTTATATATATTAATATATGTCCAAAAATTATGCCATTTATAAAGGAGCTCTGGAATAATACCACTAGCTTCTATAAAAATTGGCATAAGAAAATAAATTGATTTAGTATTATTACTAAATCAAAACATATGTCAGAAAATAGAAAAGAAATAAAGAGGGAGACTTACCTGCGGCCCAGCTCCTGTGCGGCCTGGCCGGCCCAGCAGCCAGCGCCGGCCCAGCCCACTGGCCCTCCTCTGTCGTCTTCCTCCCCGACAGGAGGACGGGCGCGTGGCCGACACGCGCCCGCTCCACCGCGCCACGCCACCAGCCTCCCTGCCTGCCTGGCGCCCTCCTCGTCGCCCTGGAACGCCCCGGACGTCTCCACGCCCCCCCCCGTACCCTCTCGCTCTCTCTCGTTCTTTCCCCCTCCTCTGCTCTCTCTCTCTCGCGCAAAGCCCGAGCGGAGCTCATCGCCGCCGTCCACCGTTGCCGCGGCCACCGGCCTCCCCTCGCCCTCCGCCCGAGCCTAGAAGCTCCGCCTCGTCGTCCGCATCGTCCTCGACGAGCCAAGTGACCAGGGACGCGCTCCATCGCCGACACCGTCGTCTTCTTCATTGCCGGCCGCCGTGGATCCCCATCGCCGCCCCGCCGTCTCCAGTGCGTCCCCGAGCCCGCTTCGACGCCCGCTGCAACCGCGGTGAGCTCCGCCACCGTTTCCCCCTCTCCGCTTAGTCGCCCGCACGCCGTAGCGCTTTCCCCACCACGGCCGAACCTTCGCCGCCGCCGAGCTCGCCGTCGACGCAGCTCCGGTGACCATTTGGTCACCCCGGCGAGTCCAACCAGCTCCTAGGGCCACGTAGAGCATCCCTAGTGCTTTGCTTCTCCCGTTTTCGTGCTCCAAACGCGCTCTCGTGCACGACCGAACTCCGGCAGCCGCAGCCGAGCTCGCCGCCGTCGACTCCGGCCACCCCAGGCCCAGCCACGGCCACCGCCCGACGCACCATCGAGCTGGCTCTCCAACGCGCCTAGCCGCGCGCCATTTGGAGCACCACAGAGGAGACCCGGGGCACAAGTACGCCGCGGATCGCGCCGGCGACTAACCGCCGGCGGGTTTGACTTGTTTGACCTGGGGTTTGACCCCCCCCCAAGGTCACTGACGCGTGGGCCATGCCCCTATTTAGTTTAGGTATTAGTTTAGTTAGCGCTAATTAACTCAGTTAATTAGTTGTCTCACTGACAGTGGGCCCCGGCCCCTAATCCTTTTAATTAAGCAAATAACTCCCCTGTTAACTAACTATGACACTGACGTGTGGACCCCACACGTCAGGTTTGACCCCAGTCAGCCACAGTTGACTGCTGACGTCATGCTGACGCAATTATTTATTTTCTGGAATTAAAATAAATCAGGAAATTCCAGAAAATTAGCAAAACTTCAAAAATTCATAGAAATTCAACCGTAGCTCAGATTGAAATAATTTATATATGAAAAATTATCAGAAAAATGCAACCTATCCATCTGTACTAGTTTCATGCATGACAAACCAACTTATACATGCTGTATATGAGAAAACACATTATGGCATTTATAAGAGCTTACTTTGGAGATGCATTTGAGCTTTTGGTTCAAATGGACTTCAAACCAAATGATTACTAGTTGCATTAGCTCAAACGGCATCACATCTACATGCCATGTTCATGCATCATATTGTTGCATATGTTTGTGTATTGATTGCCGACACTGTTCCTTCTCGATAGGTCTTGCTCTGGAGTCTGTTTCAGAGTACCTGTCTATGAAGCAGTGCCTCCCTTGTTGATCTACCAGGCAAGCAAACCCCCTTGTTCATTTCGATAAAACCCTACTCTCTCGCTCCTGCTCTCAGTTATTGCATTAGGACAACAGCGATTCATCTGCTACTTTATGCTGCGGTAGTTGAACCCATTCCTCTGCATGACCTGTCATTGCCACAGTAAATAGTTGAAACCCACTAGCATGTGTAGGAGTTGATTGAGCCATGTTGTGTTCCTACCATGCTATGCCTGCTATTGCTTAGAGTTGTGTCAGGTCTGGTTCATCGGGAATGAATTGGAGTGTTACGATATGTTCTGATGCTGAGAGTGAAGTGTGTGAACACGATTTGGTAAAGGTAGCGGTGAGAGGCCATGTAGGAGTACATGGTGGGTTGTCTCACTGGAACCGTCCTTAAGCACTGAGTTCTATGTAGGTTGTCCAATGACTCAATATTACCACACATTGGGTTCCGGTAACTCGACCCCTCTCGACTTATTAACCAACTTGGTCTTTGTCCAGGAGTCGCAACTAGTTTCTGGTGTTTGTAGGTAGTGCTATTTTTCTACCAAGTGGCACCCGGTAGGGTGGGCTTGGGACAGACTAGGCACACGTGGCCTGGTGTACTGAGTGGCACTCGGATGGTGGGCTCGGGAACCCTGCACACATCGTTTGGGGACGTGAGCGACACCCCGGCCGGATCTCCTTGCGGATGGAACCCGAATAGGCGATAAACCTGGATTAGAGTCTTGTGTGGTTAGTCAGGTCGTGGCCGACACCCTCGCCAGGCTTCCGCTTGAAGGTTGCCGAGATACATGACGTGTACATGGCGGTAAGTGGCGAGAGCGTGTGTGAAGAAGTACACCCCTGCAGGGTTAACATGATCTATTCGAATAGCCGGGTCCGCGGTTATGGACTTCTTGGATGCTTACATGGTACATAGACAACTTGAAGTGGATACTATAAAATGCTCAAGAAAAGTGTGAGTGCTATGGATGGCCTTCTCGTAGGGAGACGGGGATGAATCCATAGTAGTGTATTGTGTGGTGATTAGTGGACTCGTGTACGTTGTCTCACCTCAAGAGTTTCTGGTAGTCGTAGAACAGGATAGCCACAGAGTCAAAGCTGGCTTGCTGCAACTAAACCCCACATTACCATCTTGATACACATGCATGTATGATAGGATCTGATGTAAGTCTTGCTGAGTACCTTTGTACTCATGTTGCTTTATTTATGTTTTTGCAACGGAGACTTCGGTCTTACTAGTGTTCCCGTGGACTTCGACAAGTAGCTTGTACCTCAGCTACGATCTTGATTGGACGTTGTAGATAGTCAGGCTTTCAGCCTTTTTCATTTATAGATGTCTGTACTCAGACATGTAATGCTTCCGTTTGTTGCTTGATTGCTCTGAATGTTGGGTCATGTGACCCCTGTTTGTAATAATGCTATGATGGCTCTTCTGAGCCTTTATCTATATAAGTTGTTGAGTTATGCTGTGATGCCATGTTGTACAGCACATACTTGCATGTTATGCGTACGTGTAATGTGTATTGCTATGTGTGGGATCTGACTTTCTAGTTGTTTATCCTTAGTAGTCTCTCTTACCGGGAAATGTCTCCTAGTGCTTCCACTGAGCCCTGGTAGCTTGCTACTGCTCCGGAACACTTAGGCTGCCCGGCATGTGTCCTTCTTCGTTCCTGTGTCTGTCCCTTCGGGGAAATGTCACGCGGTGTCTACCGTAGTCCTGTTAGCCCGCTACAGCCCGGTTCACCGGAGTCCTGTTAGCCCAGTGCTACAGCCTGGATTCACTCGCTGATGACCGACACGTTCGATGCTGGGTCATGGATGCCTGTCCCTGTAAGTTAGTGCCACTTTGGGTTTACGACTAGCCATGTCAGCCCGGGCTCTTTATCATATGGATGCTAGCGACACCATCATATACGTGTGCCAAAAGGCGCAAACGGTCTCGGGCAAAGGTAAGGCGACACCCGTGGGGATACCGTGCGTGAGGCCGCAAAGTGATATGAGGTGTTACATGCTAGATCGATGTGGCATTGAGTCGGGGTCCTGACATCTTGAGAGAAGCCACTAGTGAAACCTATGGCCCCCGGGTCTATTCTCATCATATCAATCTATATCACTTTATTTACTTGCTTTGTTTTTACTTTGCCTGTACTTTCTACTTTGCATCTATCCATCAAAAATACCAAAAATATTGTCTCTATCAGATCTCACTCTCGTAAGTGACCGTGAAGGGATTGACAACCCCTAAGCGTTGGTTGCGAGTTGCTATCGTTTTGTGTAGGTACAAGGGACTTGTGCATGGTCTCCTACTGGATTGATACCTTGGTTCCCAAAAACTGAGGGAAATACTTACGCTACTTTGCTGCATCATCCTCTCCTCTTCGGGGAAATCCCACGCAGTGCTCAAGAGGTAGCAAGAAGAATTTCTGGCGCCGTTGCCGGGGAGGCTCAGCAAGCAAGTCAACCATACCAAGTACCCATCGCAATCCCTATCTCTCGCATTACATTATTTTCCATGTGCTTCTCGTTTTCCTCTCCCCCACTTCACCCTTTCCGTTTTATTTGCCCTCTCTTTCCCAATCTCTTCTTCTCTTTCCCGTTTGCCTTATCCCCTTTTCCTTTCTGCTTCCTCGTGTGTTCGTTTGCTTGTCTTAATGTCCAATTCCTTATCCTCTCCTATGTCTCCCGAGTTTCAAGTTCTTCACTTCAAGCAAAGGCAAGGAGAAAACTTAAAAGATGCTTGGTATAGGATGATGGAATCTTATCGTAAGTGCACCCTAGAGGTGAAATTTAGAATTCTTCTTCGCAATTTTTATGTTGGGTTAAATATGACGCATAGACAACTCTTGGATTGCATTGCCAAGGGAAATTTCATTGAGATTTATCCCAGTATTGTGCATGAAATTATAGAGGGAATAGTGGGAACACTACCCCAAAGGGAGGATCTCATCCTACCCAGGAAGAAACCCAAGTGTTTGAGAAGATTTGCGAAGTAACAATTTTTTTACAAAAATCTCTTGAGCCTCCTAAAAGTGTTAGCGGAAATCTTCACCGCATGAAAAATGTTGATTACTCTTTGTAATAAGTGGTTGCATTCTTTAGATCTAAAAATTTCCGAATATGAAGGGAAGCGGAAAGAACCTCCCAGATTCGAGCATGACTCCGCCAAAAAAATGAAAACCAAAGATGGCAATACCTAGATCTATCCTTGCTTTTATGCCTAGCTAGGGGCCTTAAACGATAGCGCTTGTTGGGAGGCAACCCAATTTTATTTTGTGTTTTTTGTTTTTGCTTCTGTTTAGGAATAAATAATCCATATACCTTCTGTTTGGATGTGGTTTTATGTTTTAATTAGTGTTTGTGCCAAGTAGAACCTTAGGATAACCTACGATGATAGTTGATTTGATTCTGCTGAAAAACAGAAACTTTGCGCGTACGAATTTAGTTATGGTAAATCACAGGAACGTGATTTGGCGTTGATTATTTTTGCTGCTGATAAAAAAACAAAGTTTCCAGGACTTCCTATTTTGGTATAACTTTTAGAGTTCCAGAAGTTTGCGTTAGTTACAGATTGCAACAGACTGTTCTGTTTTTGACAGATTCTGTTTTTCGTGTGTTGTTTGCTTATTTTGATGAATCTATGGCTAGTAAATTAGTTTATAAACCATAGAGAAGTTGAAATACAGTAGGTTTAACACCAATATAAATAAATAATGTGTTCATTACAGTACCTTGAAGTAGTCTTTTGTTTTCTTTCTCTAATGGAGCTTACGAAATTTCTGTTGAGTTTTGTGTTGTGAAGTTTTCAAGTTTTGGGTGAATTCTTTTGATATATTATGGAACAAGGAGTCGAAACGAGCCTAAGCTTGGGGATTCGCATGGCACCCCCAAGATAACCCAAGGACACCAAAAAGTCAAAGCTTGGGGATGCCCCGGAAGGCATCCCCTCTTTCGTCCACTTCCATCGGTAATTTACTTGGAGCTATATTTTTATTCACCAACATGATATGTGTTTTGCTTGGAGCGTCTTGTATTATTTGTGTCTTTGCTTGTTAGTCTACCACAATCATCCTTGCTGTACACACATTTTGAGAGAGCCATACATGAATTGGAATTTGTTAGAATACTCTATGTGCTTCACTTATATCTTTTGAGCTTGATAGTTTTGCTCATAGTCCTTCACTTATATCTTTTGAGCGTGATAATTTTTGCTCTAGTACTTCACTTAGATCTTTTAGAGCGCGGTGGTGGATTTGTTTTAAACAAACTTTTGATCTCTCATGCTTCACTTAGATTATTTTGAGAGTCGTTGATAGCATGGTAATTTGCTTAATATTAATATACTTGGTGTTCAAGATATGTGAAACTTTGTTTTGAGTGAATTGAATACTAAGATAAGTTTGATGCTTGATAATTGTTTTGAGATATGGAGGTAATAATATCAAAATCATGCTAGTTGGGTGATTATGAATTTGAGAAATACTTGTGTTGAAGTTTGCAAGTCCCGTAGCATGCACGTATGGTTAAAGTTGTGTAACAAATTTGAAACATGAAGTGTACCTGGCTTGTGCATCCTTATGAGTGGCGGTCGGGGACGAGCGATGGTCTTTTCCTACCAATCTATCCCCCTAGGAGTATGCGCGTAGTACTTGAATTTTTGATGACTTCTAAATTTTGGCAGCAAGTATATGAGTTCTTTTGACTAATGTTGAGTCCATGGGTTATACGCACTCTCACCTTTCCACCTTTGCTAGCCTCTTCAGTGCCGTGCATTGCCCTTTCTCACCTTGAGAGTTGGCGCAAACTTCGCCGGTGCATCCAAACCCCGTGATATGATATACTCTATCACACATAAACCTCCTTATATCTTCCTCAAAACAGCCAGCATACCTACCTATCATGGCATTTCCATAGCCATTCCGAGATATATTGCCATGCAACTTCCACCATCATCATCATGACATACATTACTTTTGTCATATTGCCATTGCATGATCTTGTAGTTGACATCGTATTTGTGGCAAAGCCACGATGCATTATTTTCCATACATGTCACTCTTGATTCATTGCACCATCCTGGTACACCGCCGGAGGCATTCATATGGAGTCATATCTTGTTCTAAGTTTCGAGTTGTAATCCTTATGTTGTAATCAATAGAAGTGTGATGATCATCATTATTAGAGCATTGCCCAAATGAAAAAAGAGAAAGACCAAAATAAAAAAAGAAAGGCCCAAAAAAAAGGGCAATGCTACTCTCTCTTTTTCCACACTTGTGCTTCAAAGTAGCACCTTGTTCTTCATGTAGTGAGTCTCATATATTGTGCTTCAAAGTAGCACCTTGTTCCTTATGTAGTGAGTCTCATAAGTTGTCTTTTTTTACTAGTGGGAATTTTTCATAATGGAACTTGGCTTGTATATTCCTACGATGGGCTTCCTCAAATGCCCTAGGTCTTCGTGAGCAAGCGAGTTGGATGTACACCCACCAGTTTTCTTTTGTTGAGCATTCATAGCTCTAGTGCATCCATTGCATGGCAATCCCTACTCCTCATGTTGACATCAATTGATGGGCATATCCATAGCCCGTTGATTAGCCTCGTCAATGTGAGACCTTCTCCTTTTTTGTCTTCTCCACACAATACCCATCATCATATTCTATTCCACCCATGGTGCTATATCCATCGCTCACGCTCATGTATTGCGTGAAGGTTGAAAAAGTTTGAGATTATTTAAGTATGAAACAATTTCTTGGCTTGTCATCGGGGGTATAGAAGTTGGGAACATCTTTGTATGACGAAAATGAAGCATAGCCTAACTATATGATTTTGTAGGGATGAACTTTCTTTTGCCATGTTATTTTGAGAAGACATGACTGCTTTGATTAGTATGCTTGAAGTATTATTATTTTTGTGTCAATATGAACTTTTGTCTTGAATCTTTCGGATCTGAATATTCATATCACAATTAAGAAGATTTACATTGAAATTATGCCAAAGTATCACTCTGCATCAAAAATTCTTTTTTTATCATTTACCTACTCGAGGACGAGCAGGAATTAAGCTTGGGGATGCCTGATACGTATCCAACGTATCTATAATTTTTGATTGCTCCATGCTACTTTATCTACTGTTTTGGACTATATTGGGCTTTATTTTCAACTTGTATATTACTTTTGGGACTAACCTATTAACCGGAGGCCCAACCCAGAACTGCTGTTTTTTGCCTTTTTCAGTTTTTCGAAGAAACGGAATATCAAATGGAGTCCAAACAGAATGAAACCTTCGGGATCGTGATTTTCCAACCGAACGTGACACAGGAGACTTGGACCCTACTCCAAGCAGTGCCCGAGGAGGTCACGAGGGTGGAGGCCGCCCCCCTGGGCGCGCCCCCCTACCTCGTGGGCCCCTCGGAGCTCCACCGACGTACTCCGTCCTCCTATATATACTTATGTATCCCCGAACGATTAGAACGGGAGCCAAAAACCTAATTTCACCGCCGCAACCACGAGATCCCATCTTGGGGCCTGTTCCGGAGCTCTGCCAGAGGGGGCATCCACCACGGAGGGCTTGTACATCATCACCATAGCCCCTCCGATGAAGTGTGAGTAGTTTACTTCAGACCCTCGGGTCCATAGCTAGTAGCTAGATGGATTCTTCTCTCTTTCTGGATCTCAATACAATGTTCTCCCCCTCTCTCGTGGAGATCTATTCGATGTAATCTTCTTTTTGCGGTGTGTTTGTTGAGACCGATGAATTGTGGGTTTATGATACAGTATTATCTATGGAAAATATTTGATTCTTCTCTGAATTCTTTTATGTATGATTGGGTTATCTTTGCAAGTCTCTTCGAATTATCCTTTTTGGTTTAGCCAACTAGATTGGTAGTTCTTGCAATTGGAGAAGTGCTTAGCTTTGGGTTCAATCTTGCGGTGTCCTCAGCCAGTGACAGAAGAGGCAGCAAGGCACGTATTTAATTGTTGCCATCGAGGATAACAAGATGGGGTTTCATCATATTGCATGAATTTATCCCTCTACATCATGTCATCTTGCTTACGGCGTTACTCTGTTTTTAACATAATACTCTAGATGCATGTTGGATAGCGGTCGATGAGTGGAGTAATAGTAGTAGATGCAAAATCGTTTCGATCTACTTGTTTTGGACGTGATGCCTATATACATGATCATTGACTATATATACTCATAACTATGCACAATTCTGTCAATTGCTCAACAGTAATTTATTCACCCACCGTAGAATATCGATGCTCTTGAGAGAAGCCAGTAGTGAAACCTATGGCCTCGGGGTCTATTCTCATCATATCAATCTATATCACTTTATTTACTTGCTTTGTTTTTACTTTGCCTTTACTTTCTACTTTGCATCTATCTATCAAAAATACCAAAAATATTATCGTAAGTGACCATGAAGGGATTGACAACCCCTAAGCGTTGGTTGCGAGTTGCTATCATTTTGTGTAGCTACGAGGGACTAGTGCGTGGTATCCTACTGGATTGATACCTTGGTTCTCAAAAACAGAGGGAAATACTTACGCTACTTTGCTGCATCATCCTCTCCTCTTCGGGGAAATCCAACGCAGTGCTCAAGAGGGAGCACCCTACGTTTGCAGCAACCTACTCCCTTGTCTTCTCGCGTCTCTGTCAAACCGACTAGGCGGAACTGCCCCCTACCGCGCAGGAAAAGCCCCGCCCTCGACTTTTAAATACAACTACATCCGCTTAAGAACCCAATGATATACTTTTTGTGACATAGTAACTCATATTTAGTTAGTCAAATGGATGACCTAGAACTACGTGCAGGCCCTATAAACCGAGACGCCTAAAAATAAAAAACCGAGACGGAGAGGGTAGTTCGGCATGTATCTTTTTAGATCAATATAGTCGGGATTCACCAAGGAGCAAAACCAAGTGGTAGGCTGCTCCTGTCGTGTTGGCGTAGCAACTCAGGCAGGGTCAGTCCGCACACGAAATGGTGACACACTTAACAGGACCCCTTTGGCCGACATGTGGCTCATCCACCGTCTTGTTCCACGTGCGATGCACCAAATTACAGTTCGGAGCAGCAGTTGGAATTGAAGGCACCCCGGTCGTAGCGCCGCAGTAGTAGAAAATGAGCGATGAGGGTTCAAGTCCCAAAGCCCCACCTTTCCCGCATTAAGCTAGACGGACGAAGCAACCATCATTTCACTCTAGGGCGCAAGAGCATAAAGAAAAGAGAAAACAATCATGCGTCCGGCAGCTACCTAGGGCACCCTAGGGTAGGGGTCTCCACTACAGATCCTTTTTTTGAAAGAGCCTCCACTACAAATCGGCTTCTCCCTCGTCCTCTCGAAGAAAACCGATGATGCGTGCGGCGGTAGGGTTTGTAGGAGTACTATGGCGTGTGGGGCCACGTCGTAGTAAACGGGTTCGAGTTGATGCCTTAAATATGTGTGGGCCGCTTGGTTTTACGGGAAGGAGGCAGCATTTTGGGTTCGGGGACCAGTGGACATATAGTACGTACAAAAAACTGTGGACGTAGGTTCGACCGAAAGGCAATGATGCATGGGCCCTGCATTTTGATGTACCCGGGGCCGCGTGAAATTTGCTGCTCTACTCAAAACTAGTAAGGTACACATGTATTGAACGCATGAGATTTTGAAACCAAATTATGAATAAATACACACTATAGCATGTAACGCTTTGAGTCATATATGCATGATGTAGATGTTCGTTTAGTTCTTATAGTTCATCTCATTCAAAATCAATTAGTTTTATAAAAATGTTAAGATTCATGGGGTTGTGCATTGTAAATCATAAAGTAAAAAACAAATAATGGAAATTCATTTAGAAAAAAGAATCAATTATGATACAGAAGATTCTAGAACAAAGGAGAAGTTCTTGTGTTTTGAGGTTTGTGCATTATTCTTAAGTTCAACCATGGAGTCTTCTAAATTGTACATGTGGCAGATCTGGTGGAATGTTGATGATATCCAACGGCCAGTAGTGCTCGGATTTGTCTATCTCTACACTATCGGATTAGCTTCATCCAGCGACCATCTTTCAAATTTGTTGGTACACTATATAGTTCTTGTACCATAGTTGCATGTTTTGGAAAAAAAGCTACTAGTGGGTTGTACTATCTATTTAGGAATAGAAGATGTATACATGGAAGTTGTAGGGAAAGAGATGACATGGAGGATCTCAATTCCTATGAGTAGGGATTGGAAAAGAGATGTCATTTGGTTCACATCATAGGAACTTTTCTATTGAATCAAGAGATGACATGTACCTCAATTCCTAGGAGGAGGGATTAGAAAAGAGATGTAATTTGGTTCATATCATAGGAACTTTTCTATTGAATATACGCTAATGTTTATTTTCCTTTCAAATTAAGGGAGTATAGGAATCCATTCATATGAACCAAGTGGCTCTAAAGCTATAGAAATGATATCATGTTTATTTCCTTTGAAATGTGGAGTATATGAATCTATTCCTATGAACCAATTGGCTCTAAAGGAAAAAATCCTATAAAAATCATATCATATAGAGTTCCTATGATATTCCTCGACACTAAAGGATGGTTAAAATTGCTGTGGGTGATACGATTGTCTTTCTTTGTAGACTCCTCACCCATCTTTATAGTTACATCTTGAAGATGAATGAAATGATATATACAGGGTATTCTACATGTGCAGTTTGGTACGAAAACTCGGTAAAAGTTTGCGAGGTTCGATTTTTCCATAAAGCTATATGCACTTCATTTCAGAACGGAGGGAGCATACGGCAGTTGCTAACACTCATGTGGAAGATTTGTGTGTAGGAGGAGTGGCTGTTTTGTTAAATGACATGGCAAAACTGACACTGTCGGATGCCGATCTAACGGTTCTTACGGCGTTCGTCAAGAAAAGGCTTGTGGTGAACGTTTTTGGATAATAATTTACGGACACATGCATTGCATTGATACGTGCCCCCCTCTCTCTCACGCACACACACCCTCACGAGTCATGACTCTCCCGAGTACTCTCGCAGACTCGCACGTCGCACCCACCGTCTATCTGCAGGTAGACGTCACGCACATATGTGCTCTTCACACCCTACCCTTAGAACTTCTAAAAAACAAAAGACGTCGCGCACATTTTATTTTAGCTCACACGTCACACACTTATACTATTACTCTTGCGGCGAACGTTCTTTGGGCATAGTATATTGTACTCTCACGAAGAGAAGCGGTGCACGCAGCACTAGTTCTCTCACACCCACTAGCGGGTACACGTAGGAGCACATTTTTTTGAAGCTGGTACAACAAAATCACTCCACTATATATAAAAGCAGGAGCCTTGGCGCTTGCTTTACTAGGGTTCCTCTCGTTCACTCTCTCATGCTCTCCAGATCTAAGCAAGACATAGGTGGCCACACTCTCTCTCAGCTCATGGCTGGTCACAAATCCTGCCGGACAACCTCGACCGGGGCAGGGGTGTAGGTGCATCGTTCACGCTGCCGTCGGCGGCGAGGGAGGAGACCAACGGCTGCCCGCGCGTCCCGATCGGCGGCCGTGCCGTTCTCTTTGAGAGAGCGCCGGCTCGGGAGGGCCTCCGACCCCTTCTTCCTCCCCGCGGTATTGTGGCCAAGATGCGACCTCCCGACGCCGTCTTTGCCACATGCCGACGACCCTCAGGTATATATTCCTTCGAAACCTGCCTTGCTCTACTGCCCCAGCTCCCTTCGTGTGGATCCTTTTCTACTTCCGTCCGCTGTTCCAAAGCCACCTAGACTTCTACTATTATTAGAGGTAAAGCTAGTTCATACAGTCGAATCTAAGCGTTGGTTCAGACAGGGAAGAAAGTGGGAAAGCTGTAGCATGAATCTAGGACTTGGTTCTAAGAGGAAACAGGGAAAAGTAGCAGATACCTGCTGTCCATATGCCCATATCGCCACCGTTAATGTAAAATCACATGAAGCATTAAGCAATGCCATCTAATGTCACTATAAGTAATGGTCTAGTGTCGTCGATAAATTGAAGCAATGCCACCACCATTTTATGAAGTGCTTCCATCTTGCTTTATTTCCCATGAATTGTGTTTTTGCAGTTACACTTAAATCTCACACCGCTAACATTGCTTCATCCCAGTGGAACTGCACAAATTTGATTGCACATTTACTGACCATGTGCTACTCTCATGACAGTAATACTAATGCTATTGTTCTGCATGTTAATCTAGTGGCATTGTTGATGTGATGTGATGCTACTTACTTAAGGACTCTTCATACTGTCAATCTAGTGCCAATTATAACACAATAGATGCTGTTGTTAATCATACGCCACTGCAAATATCTGTCACTGTTTAAATAACTGTATTTCGTATTTGCGCAAACAGGGATGTCTATCTCCATATCGTTTCGGGATGTCTATCTCCGTATCGTATCTATCCGCGCAATCAAAAGCACACACCTCAGTTTTAGTACAACTGTGCAAAATGAGATGGCTATCGCTCGTTGCCGTCGTCTAACCTCCTGTATTCAAGGTATCCCTACATTGGTAGTAACTAAGGTAGGATGACCAACACAATCTAAAAGAAGCTGATTCGTACGTTTTACTTCCTGATTGCAGTGCAGGGACAAGCGAAAGCAACTGCATCCTAGTCCAGAATGCACTTTCTACCAGTTCATCTGTGGGGACCCCGACTCATAAGTCGAGACCACAGAATGCACGTGTACAGTGATCCCAGAGATCAATGCTCACTGAACACACAAAAGCTGAATAACAAGAGTCGTACATCCATACATACCGTCCTACACAAATTATGACCATTATGGTCAAGTCTTACATTGATAAAGCCTTAAGGGCTGAACATCAAATGAAACACAAGCAGCGGAAATCTTCGTCAATAAGTAGAACCCATGCCATCTGCCTTAACCCTATAGGCATTCTGACTGGGAAACGTCCCAGTTCGCATGTTTGTCTCCAACGAACTCTTCTTCAACTCCGGTTCTTCCATGCCTGGTCAATTAAATAACCTGTGGCAAGCCAATGAGTACTTTGAATGTACTCGCAAGCAACCCATGTTTTGGTTCAAGATACAACAATGCATGATATAGGTAAATTTTTGCAGAAAGCTAGTTTTGAGTGCAATGACATGTTCAACAACTTTGTAAGACATCCATCAAGAGAATTCAAGTAACCATGAGGACAGGTTACAGATATCAACATAAATAGAGTGGGCACCTACCCAACTCAATCGTGTCATGTCCCTTGACTTGACCCAAGTCGTTTTATCAGCACACACACACGGTTTGTAAATATGTGGACGTAGCCCAAGAGCGGTTACCCAACTGTCCTTGACCGTGGACACGGCTATTGGAATAGTTTTACACTCTGTAGAGGTTGCACACTTTACCCACAAGATCCGGGGAACTTCTGTGTCATCCACGACCCGCGATACCTCAAGTACCTGGGGTAAGCACCCGATCACTACCTTTCCCTTGACGACACTAACAAGGAGTCCACTCATTGTTCCATATCCTCACGATGTACATCATATGAGACTCACTCGAGATCGTAACATCCGAGAGGGGACACAACGGTGTATCCAGTGCACTGTGAAAATAGTCATGGCCACCCTACCTGGCACGACCCCGTCCCGAGAGAGCGCACCAACAACTCTCCCGTCACTAGTAATGCGGGCCCCAAGCTAGTATCGGTCTAGGTAATCAATAATGCCCTTTCCCATATAAGGGTAGAGTGGTTGCGCATGTAAGGTTGGAATAACGGTCGCAACTTAAACCATTCCGTTTTGAAAACAACACACACTTTCCTCGGTACACCACTTCGTCATCAAGTGGTTACCCATCTCATCATCTCCCTCGGGCATAAGTGGCACCCGGTAGGGTTTTCGAAAAAGTCTTTTGAAAATACTTTGTTTTTTTTAGGAAGTTGTGACAGTGAGGGCAAACCCCCACTGACTTTATATTAAAACCTCATCAAACAGATTTACATGTGAGAGTTTACATCTACTAGGGAGGACAAGAGAGGGTCTGTACACCAAGAGTACAGTAATAGTACAGAATGGTAGGCAGGAAGGAAACTCATCTAATGCAATCTCAAAATAGAGAAGCAATCAAGTGGAAGCAACCAACTGCTCAACAAATGGCACTAGGGCCTCTTTGACTCTGTGTCTCATCATGCCAAAGTCATTGCAGAATCTTTGCCGCCACCCTTCCACCATGGGCGCCACCCCCCTAAAGTGTTTGTTGTTACGTTCCTTTAAGATGCTCTAGGCCGCGACAATGAAAATATCCATGAACATAGGCCCAGACAACACATGTTTTGCTGTGTGCACTAGTTGTAACCTGTTTCCAGCTATGGGCCACGAGATCCCCAGCTTCGCCTAACACGATTTGCTAAACTCGCAGTGGAAGGATAGATGCTCAACCGTCTCCTCGGGGGGGGGGTCACTACACAACAAGCAGGCATAGTTATTGTCCCTGAGCTTCATATTTTTTCTCTTGAGTAGGCCCCTTGTGTTGAATCTGTCCGCTAGCAGCAACCAAGAGAAAACCCTCCACTTGTTAATGCATTTGGTCTTCCAGATCCACTCAAAGGCCTTGTCAGCTACCACATCACGAAAGCAATGCAGGTAGAATTTGCCAGAATCAAAGCATTCCGACCCCCAGATGCATCTCCAGGAGTCATTTGTCTCAGTCAGCTCGATCAGGGCCACGCTGTTTTGGAGATCATCAAGCTCACCTCTTGCCTGCACCGAGAGCGGCAGATGGAAGTTCTGGCCAAGCATAGAAGCTGTCAGAAGATTCTGCACCGACACGTCTTCATTCTTCGTATAGGAAAACAACAGAGGGTGGGTGTCAGCCATACATCCTTATGCCACACGTCGTTCAGAACAGGGCTGTGCTCCCATCCCCTACTTGGACAGTCGTGACTCCCCTGTAGGCCGGCGCAAGGTGGATGATGTCGCGCCACCAAAAAGATCCACACGGATCAGTCGCATGCGGGACCAGGACATTGTAGTGGGCATTCCAAACCAATTTCACCCACGGCAGGTCCATGCGATTATATAACTTGTGCAATTGTTTCAGGAGCAGGCCCTGGTTCTGAAGTTTTAGATCAATGATGCCGAGGCCGCCTTTGTTTTTGGGACGGCAGATCAAATCCTAGGATGCCATCGAGACTGCTTTCATGCCATCCTCCATGGTCTTAACCCACAGGCAATACCGCCTGAGTTTATCGAGGTGCTTAAGGATCTTTGGTGGCAATCTGATGGAGCACATGGCATAAATCGCGAGGGACGTGATCACTGAATTAACTCCATCACCATGCATATTCCCGTCCCTTTTTGCGTAGCACTATTTTAGCATCCTATCTACTCCCACTGTCATAACCCTCATAAGAAGGTAGGGTCATGCACAATGCAAGTATCAACGAGGAAGTACGGTGGCAAACCATCAAAGTGGATACCACCTCATCATGATTCCGTTGCAACAACAAGATGGTGCTATATGACATGCATAAAAAGGGTTTCATAGACATGGTCAAAGGGCTGCTTGCCTGTTTTAACAGAGTCTTCGAGGTCTTCAAATATCTCAGGTCCAACTCCGAGCATTTCATCATTTCGTCAACTATCGTCGAAAGCAACCATAATAAGCAACACAACAAGGCAGGAAATAAAAGTGCTCTAAAAATATGAGTTGGACATTTCTAGGATACCCCTGGTCATATGAGGGATGACAAAAGTGGTTTCATTGGAAGTGGATCAATGGATATTTCTAAACATTTCAATATGATGGAATCAATGGATTTGATGGATCCACAAGTTGTCCACAGAATGCCATTTTATAAAAATGAGTAAAAGTACCCATTAATTCAGGCATGATTTTAGAAACATTTAGAAATTGGTTTCACTGGATTTGGAGTTGAAATGAATATAACATGGATTTTTGAAGTGGACTTATGTGGATAAATGACCTTTTTAAAAGGTTCAGTGAAAACAAAGGACAACAAAAATGTTCACTGTGGCCTATTAAATAGTACTTGATTTATGGAGTCTCTGGAAATTTGAATAATCAAATTTGGAGTTCATTTGATTTATTTGGGAATTTTAAAAATTTCAGGAAAAAGAAAAAGACAAAGGAGGGGGGGATTTATACCTATACTGCGCACCGGGTGCAGCATAACGCCACAGCACACTGGGCCGGCCCAACGGCTCGGCCACGCGGGCGACAGGGCGACGTCGAAGGCAGGAGAGGGCGAACCCGCCTCCACTTGCCAGCGTGGCCCGGCTGCCAGGTCGCTTACAGGCGGGCCCCGCCCATCGGGTTCATCCCCATCCTCCCGCTCGAACAGGGCAGAGGCAGGGGCGGTGTCCACGGCGGCTTGCCGGCGCTGCAGGGCATCTCCGGCGATGCTCCGCCCATCAGCGTGCTCACGAGACCCGGCCGCATCCGATCGTGGGGGCCACGGTCGTCCAGGGCTACCGGGTTGAGCAGGGTGTTGGCCGTGGCGGGAGTGGCCGACGGAGATGGCGGCATTGGTGCTACGGGGCACCGGAGCAGAGGGAGAAGTGGTGAGGGGTTCCATTGTGGTCAGGGGGTTCGCCTAGTGGGGAAAGGAGGGGAGGAGGAGGAGTGTTGGGTGCGAATTTGGCTCTAGACAGGAAGGGTTTTGGGGCCCTTTGATCAATATAACATTTTCTCCAACTTGTGCCATTTGGTCTAGATGAATGATTAGACCATTTGAGCATGTTCACAAGATTTGAGAGCATTTGGACATGTTTGGCAATGTAAAGTTGCTCAAACTTCAAAATGGACAGAAATGGTTTTGAGGGGATTTCATGGGGTTATACTATTCTCCATGACATGATACTTGTCAATATCATCCAGCATGTCATATGTGACATGCTAGAATTTTCTTGGAATTTTTGGAGAATATTTCCTTTGTAGATATTTCAAAAGCTTGAAATATCCAAAAAGGGTTTTTGAGGGATTTGACCAATATTTTGAACATGACCGTGTGTTTAAACTCTTATATATGGACAGTATATGTCCACTGAGTTTCCCTAGGTTTTTGTCAAATATTTTTGAAACAATAAAATGATTTTTCCCTATTAAAGACCATTTCTGGCCTTAAGAAAAACCTTTTAAACAAAATAGGAAAATAACTTTTAAATTATATTTTTGTGGTTTATGGGAGTCCTACATCTAATAGGATTCAAATATATTTTTGTAAAGATTTTTACTTCCCTTAATTAAGTGCTTGCAGTGCAAATCTTAATTCAGGGGTTTTTGGAAAACTAATTTTAGAAAATACTATTTGGCCAAATTATTTTTGTAAGAAATTATTTTTATGTCCTATACAAATGGCATGATCATTGGTCAAGGTTTTTGTATCAAGGGGAAGGAGTATAAGGGTTGGAGAATTTATTTGATTTTTAGAGCACTTGCAAACAGCAGTCAAACATTCAATCAAAGCAAAGACAAAACACTCAAAAGTTTTCGTCAAACCAAATTTTAGCATGATTTATTGACTTAAGTGTTGTGGCATGAAAATCAGGGTGCGACATCATCCATGGACCGAGGACTAGCTGGCACGGCTGCACGACAATTTTTTGGACAGGTGCGCAGACAAGAGGCATTGTGGTCTGCTTATTTCTGCAAATAGCGGTGCTTAAATTTAGTGGAATGCACAAGAATTTCACATGGTCAGTACACTACATGGTTCAGTTCAGCATTCCAGCTGAGACCACAATTATAATTGGTTATTCTGGAATGAGAGAACCTAACCCTGGATGGTGGCAACAAGAAAAAACCAGAGTGAACTCCAGGAAATTTAAGCCTGGCGGGAGGCCCTTTGCTCAGAGAAGCCTTGCTTGTTTTTTCCTGATCTGTAAACCTTCTCACAACTTTTTCTTTTGTTGTGAACTAGTATATGTTTGTTATGTTCTATGAATCATTGAGATGTATAAAATTACTTATCTTATGCTTTTCAAGTTTTTTATGAAGACGAGTTTAATGTGAGTGTTCCACATGAGCGCTGGACTAGCGTGTGAACGTTTGTAATTTATTACATTGTGGCCTCAGTTAACTGTATGAACCACTGTAACAAGATACATAGTTTCTTATATGTCAGACAATAGATTGTTGATTGTTAGCTGGTCGATAGCCTAGTGTTGAAGCGAGCTGAGCCAATGTGCCGTGTTTTGCACAACTGCTTAAAAGTGGGGTAGCACCAACAGTGTTTACAAGTACTTATGTATATGTCGGCGCACAGTTCTTCAATGAGTGCTCTATTTCATCAAAACACACACTGCTCGCATGATGAACCGTGACAACTTATGTCTTACCATGCCATATTCATGCAAAAACTAGTGAGGACGCATCTGTTTCGGCAACAATTACGATGGTTCTCACATGATTCACGGGCACACAAAAGTAGCAGGAGTTCCCATAGACGGATTCAAACAGAGTACTAGCCCTAGAGGGGTCGATAGCAGGCAAGGTTCGGATAATTAGACACAATCCAAACTACTATGAAACACTAGCTGGGGCAACTATTTCATGCCTCGATCTAATTTGGGCTGGACACAAGACGGACCTTGCCATGAACATCATCGAGGACGTCCCGCAACAGCTCAATCCTGTGAACCTTCATGAAGACAACCTTGTGGCCTTGCCACTGATAAACTTGTTTGTGGAGGCATGCCACATCATCTTCCTGCGTAAGCTTGACAAGAATAGTATGCCTCACAAACGAAGGAGTAGCTTTGAACTTCTTGTGCTTCAGTACACCCTAGACAACACGCCTGACAACAGTGAGGTTGGAATACAACTCTTCATTGGTATAACCGCAAATGGCTTCCAGGATCCAACAGCCTAAGAACTTTGTTTTCCCATTGCGTATATTCAGGTCATCCGCCTCATAGCGAGTGACATGTACAACCACACAATCCTTGTCTGCATCAGGGCTCTAACTGAAACAGAAACAAATTCCGAATTACTTTTCAGTATAAGAAACAAAAGTTATTGAAACCACTATGTATAGCATGGCACCGAAGCTAATAAAATTTTGCATTATTAATCACCACATAATTAGATGAAATACCACAATCGAGACCGGCAAAGAAGGAAATCACCTTGGGCAGCTCAGCGGGGGGGACACATCCTCGAAGGGGGAAAACTGTTCCTGAAGTGCCACGGGGGCTGTAACCTCAAATGGGGCGTTGACTATCTCAGTAGTGGCCGTGAGCGTATCTGGGGTCGGCTCGGTGGCTGCCTCCATCTTCTTGGAGCTCTCTGTCTCGTGGGGATCAACCTCCAATATCGGCAGATCTTTGCCTGGTTCTCCTTGGTCCATCATGAAACTGACGAATACTAGGAGACCATTGAAAGGAAAACACAATCGCAATGACAATGAAATAAAAAAGAGAGTAAGGATCGGTTACTGCTTTGCAAAAGTTATTTTTTTTGTTTGAACGAAAATATACCAATATCACGGTTCCGCTTACCTTCCCTTTGTTGGGAGAGAAGAACAGTCGCAGGTGTGACTATTGCCTTTCTTGAAGACGGTGAGGGAGAAGGGGATTCAGCAAAGAGTGAAATGATGGTTGCTTCGTCCGTCAAACTTAGACTGCGGGGAGGTGGGGTTTTGTGATACGATGGCTCGTTACTGCCGCGCTACGACCAGGGTGACTCTCCGCCTGCATACTGCCTTCTAATTTGGTGGATGGCATTTGGGCCCGCGCGCTGCATGGCCCGCATGTCGGTGAACAAAAGTATAATGGCATTCAGTAGAGGGAGACGTTTCAATGACCTAGGAGGAGCCAGAAGCGGTAGAGTGTCTCCACTGTACTAGTAGTAATTGTTTTTCTGGGTAGCTGTAGAGTGTCTCCACTGTACTAGTAGTAATTGTTTCTCTGGGCCCAAGACAAAAGAGCCCATCCACACTAGTTAATAGTAAAATCAATTCAAAAGCCCATATATTTACTGAATGAGAGTTGCTACCCACACCCAGCACACCGCCCCCCCCCCCCAAAAACCTAGGTGCTCTTCTTCCTCCTTGCTCCCACCCACCTCACGTTAGCTCGCTCCACTCGTACCCCCAAATTCCTCACCTCACTCCTACAGTAAACCCCAGCTGGCCTTCGTCCTCACACCTACAGAAAACCCCCAGCTCCCCTTCTTCTTCGCTCGCACTACAACTAGGCTCGTCATTCGTTACTCTGCTCAAATCCGTGAGCGCGACGCGACGCCCTCGAGGAAAATGGAGTCGGCTGACCCCAGCGCCAAGAAGATGAGGCTCCCGCTAGTGGCGACGCCTATTGTAGATTCCGCACCCGGCAGCGCGGGGAGAAGTGGCAACCCTGCCCCACCGGATTCCAGGAACTCGTAGAGTCTCGGGTGGACCGCATCAGCGATCTCCCAGACGCCGTCCTTGGGGAGATCATCTCGCTTCTCCCCACCAAGGATTGCTGCCGCACCCAAGTCCTCTCAATTCGGTGGCGCCCTCTATGGCGCGCCGTGCCCCTTAATCTTGACTGTCGTCAGCTAACTCTCTTCAATGATTTTGAAATCCCCAGAGCCATCATCTCCTCCCACTAGGGCTTCGTTCAAAGCCTCTACATCCCATCATGCTACCTGAGCAAGCATACCATGCCCTGCACGGTGGACGCCTGGCTGAAATCCCCTGAATTCACAAAACTACAGCTGCTTGAGTTCTACTATTCCCCTGGAAATCACATACCACATACCGAACGCCATGAAATTGTGCCCTCAGCGCTGATGTCCATCTCACGGTTTTCCTTCTCTCTCCACACCGCCACCTTTGCGGTGTGCTACCTACCAGACAATCTGGTACTAAACCTCCGACTCCCATTTCTCAAGAAACTTTCACTTGTGCGGGTTCGTATATCGGAGGCCTCATTGCACAACATCATCCACGCCCTGCACTGGAGTGCTTGGTGCTTGTTTTCATAGTTAGAATCGGTTGTCTCCAAAGAAAGTCGCCTAACCTTGTAAGAATTGGAATTTCTTTTGACGGAAGGCAGCTCATCATCCAAGATGCCCCTTAACTTCAAAGGTTGATCCTTGATTCTAGTTATTCACCGTTGCAAATAACCGTCCTCTCTGCGCCTAAACTGGAGACCTTGGGTGTAATACATGATCTCTGTGCTCATTTCATGGTGTTTGGCTCCACAATTCTTCAGGTACTTTATATTATCATCTACACTTGTAACCATAAGCTGCATTTTAATTTTCTGCACGTAAGTTATATATCATCTTGGAGTACACATTTTGTACTAATATTATGTTCTATGGTCAATGAAGAGTTTCTCCATGGATGGCCTATCAATGGTGCTGGATTCTGTCAAGATCTTATATATCCAAATGAATAGTTTTCATCTGAACAAGATTATTGGCTTGATGCAATGCTTTCCATGTCTTGAGAAGTTGTATATAAAGGTGATAATTTCACGCACATTGGAAGCCCGCATATAGTGTACAAGAATTAAGCTCAGTTGTTGCTCTTTCGACACTCTTCTTTTAGACCTTAACTATTTTCAATCTGCATGTCTATTTAGGCAACAGGACGGGGTAAGAAAGTTATAACCAATCGGTGGATTCATAAGCATCGGGATTTTCTCACTTCTCATGAGATTCGATTGAAGACAATAACGCTAGAATGATATGTAGCCAACCATGCAAACACTAGATTTGTCACATTCTTCCTGCTGAATGCGAGGTTACTATTGTCCACCAAGCTTAAGTTTATCAGTAGCATGCTTTTGACGGATGGGTATGTCGAAGAGAAAAAAAAGGAGTTTCAGGTGGGCAAAAGAGCTTCTGAACGTGCCGGGCTTCTACAACATATTGTGGTCATAATCCAGTAAATTTTACGACCCAGGATGTTCATTCTATGGACCTGACCGAGCCATTTCACTGTGACTACCGAAAACAGTGCTGGAGTTAGAAGTTGTTGCCCTTTTCAATCTGGGTTTTTTTGTAAACCTGATGAACAACTAACCCTCATGCTTTTGTACAGTTTGTAAGCTGGAGTTAGATGTTCCTCCCTTTTCAACTCGGCTGTGACTGTCATATTTTCTTTGAAACAAGGCAAATTGCTTGCCATTTGTTTAATTTAGAGT
This sequence comes from Triticum dicoccoides, assembly GCF_002162155.2. Taxonomy (NCBI): domain Eukaryota; kingdom Viridiplantae; phylum Streptophyta; class Magnoliopsida; order Poales; family Poaceae; genus Triticum; species Triticum dicoccoides. The sequence goes on along the minus strand of NC_041391.1, from coordinate 361,426,029 downwards.
GAAATATTGTAACATATCCTAACCAAGGGAAATAACATCACTCTCGCCGGCTGCTTGAGCTCAGTGTTCATTATAGCAGCCAAGTGATTAGCCCCCACCAGCACCCCCAAACTTATTTCGAACTAGCACATCAAATGGGCTGTAAATTTTCATAGGAAAGGCTGCATGACCGTGGCAGATTTGGATTATGACATTTGGGACCCGTGAGGAAATAGACTATCCAAGGTGGTGTCGACTTACTAGCCAGTCAACAAACGATTCTACCTACCAGCCGTTGGATTGACATCCAACATCTGTCGTGTATCTTCTATCTCTTGTCTTCTTCTTCCTCCAGCCGCCCAAACCAAACCACCCCGTCGGCTCTGCCTGCTCCCGCCTCCCATGGCTGGCTGAGCCTCGGCCGCCCTACCGTACGTACCCTCCAACGTTGGCCAGTCCCTCCCTCTATTCCCCCACAAGTCCTGTTATTCTCCGGCGACGTCGGCCCCAACACGCACCCGCGCCGAAACCAGTCAACCCTCGTACTCCCCTCCGCCTGCGACTGGACCGGCGCATCTTCCATGGCTCCTGTTCGTTCCGTCCGAGGCCTCGCCGTTGTCCTCCGCCTTGCGGACTTGGTTCGCTCGCCGTGCATGGTGCGCCGCCCTCTTGCGTTGTCAACGTCGTCAACAACCAAGAGGAACAAGGAGATGACTGTACGTGGAGAGGATGACAGTAGGGACCCACCAGCGTCATGGCAGTACGCAAGCAAGTGCCTCTATATTACAAGCCCAAAAATATGGTTCCTCCTAATGGTTGGACATCTGGGGCTCACGCCATTGTAAATGTAGTCAATAAACGAGAGAATTGCAATACGAGCGGCTGACACCAGGGACCTAGCAGGTCGCGCAATTTTTTTTACGAACAAGCAGTTGTTATTTATACTAGTTTTAGCGATGGATCAGGGTAACAACGGGGCTGTGCGGGGGCTGTGGCCCATCTAGCCATGGTTTTATTTATGTTTACCACATCATGAGACCAGTTGTGTTTTTTCCTTGCTGAAAATGTCTAGCCCGGTTCTATTTTTTTAAAGAAATATCCAAACAAGGCCTACTTGCTTTATCAGCCCCGCTGGGCTGCAAATCTTTCAAGACGAGGAGAGTTTCATTCGGTTTGCCCAGAAATGGGCTGTACATTTTTAAAACACATGAAACCGGGAATTAGTTTCACTTTTTTTCATTATAAGATTTTAAATTCCATTGATTTTTATGCGTGGACAATTATTTGGATTTTATATTTATATAAATTATTTTTCAAAATAGTTTGAATGTGAATCAATATTTCTGGATTAAAAATAGTTGACCGCACCGAAATATGCAAAATTTCGTGTACTTTTTAACCGTGGACACAATATGGGGTGTAATGCTAATAAAAAGAAGATGGGCTCCAACAAAATTTTTAAGTAATATTAAATGGGATGTACATTATTATAAATAATGGCAGATGGGATGTATGCTGTTTTCCACAGATTTGAGGCTGACTTGTGCGCCTACTACAGGTTGACGCATATGCTTTCATAAAAAAAGGTTGACGCACACGCAAGGCCCTGTCAACTTAGTCAACACATGAGAGCAGTGATTGTTGGATGTCCATCCAACGGCTGTCGTGCTTCTTCAATCTCTGCTCTTCATTCTCCAGCCGCTCAAACAAGCGCCGGCAGGACTTCCTGCTCCCTCCTCCCGCGGCCGGCTATGCTGTCGCGCAGGCCTCACGGCCCCACCATACTCCCATTGCTGGCCTAGCCATCCCTCTACTCACCCACACATGCTGATATTCTCCGGGGACGGCAGACGAACCAGTAAACCCTCGTACTCCTCCCCGTGGGAAACAACTGCCGAGTATTCCCTGGCTCCGTGTCGTTCCCTTCCTAGGCCTCGCCGTCGTCCACCACCCTGGTGCTCTCGGCGCGGGCTGGTCAACGCGGTCAATGAACAACATCCATCAGAAGTGGACTGTACATGGAGAGGCTGACAGCTGGGTCCACGGCCGCACGCAAGGAAATGCCTCCTTATTACGCGCAAAATAATGATTCCTCCACCTGACAGCTAGGACCCATAGGAAGGGCCTCTGTATTTCACGAAAAAACGTTTCCCCCGCCGACAGGTCGGACCCACTAGCTATATCTTCGCACGCAAGGAAGTGCCTCCTTATTACGCCCAAAAAAAATACCCCCTGCTAGCTGGGACCCACCATATTGTTAGGCTGACTTGTGGGCCTACTAAGTTGAAGGGGACGGAGGGCTTTGTCAACTTAGTCAATACTCCAGTGACCATATGATGTCCATCCAACGGCCATAGTGCTTCTTCAACCTCTGGTCTTCTTTCTCCAGCCGCCCGAAGCAGCGCCGATCGTGCCGCCTGCTCCTGCCTCCCATGGCCGGATGTGTTACCGCGGCGGCCTCACCGCCCCCATACTACTCCCACCACTGGCTAGGCCATCCCTCCACTTACCCACACACCCTGTTATTCTGCGGCGACGGCAGCCTCACACCGCAGCTCCGTGTCGTCCTCTTCTTCGCATGGGCATCCACTGCCACGTCTTCCTCGGCTCCGTGTCGTCCCCTTCCTAGGCCTCGTCGTCGTCCACCACCATGGTGCTCTCGGCATGGCATGCTCAATGTGGTCAATGACCAACTTCCATCGGAAGAGTACTGTACGTGGAGAGGCTAACAGCTGTGTCCACGACAGCCGCAAGGAAGTGCCTCCTTATTACGCGGAAAATAATTATTCCTCCACCTGACAGCAGGGACCCACCGGATGGGCCACCAGTATTTCGTGAAAAAACATTCCCCCCTGACTGCTGGGACCCACCGGACGGGCCACCATATTTCGCGAAAAAACGTTCCCCCCGCTGTCAGCTTGGACCCACCGGAAGTGCCTCCTTATTACGCACAAAAAAATGAATACTCCCCCGGCTAGCTGGGATCCACCTTGGTGGGAGGCTGACTTGTGGGCCTACTAAGTCGACGAGGACGAAGGGCTTTGTCAACATAGTCAATATGAACGATTCTAGCTCCAGTGACCGTACGATATCCATCCAACGGCCGTAGTGCTTCTTCAACCATTGGTCTTCTTGCTCCAGCCGCCCAAAGCAGCGCCGGTCGTGCCGCGTGCTCCTGCCTCCCGTGGCCGGCTGTGCTGCAGCGGAGGCCTCACCGCCCCCTACTATTCCCATCGCTGGCCAGGCCCTATGGCGACGGCAGCCTCACACCGTAGTCGAACCAGTGAACCCTCGTACTCCTCTCCGCGCAGGCTTCCACTTCCGCGTCTTCCCCGGCTCCGCGTCGTCCCCTTCCTAGGCCTCGTCGTCGTCCACCGCCGTGGTGCTCTCCGCACGCCGTGGTCAACATGGTCAAGGAACGACTTTCATCGGAAGAGTACTGTACATGGAGAGGCTGACAGCTGGGTCCACGGCCACAACCCAGTTTTTTTGTGATTTGCCAAGTAAGTCGGTTTGTCAGACCTGTTGGGCTGCAAAGCTTTCAAGACGTGGAGAGCTTTCTTTCGGCTGGCCGAGAAAATGGCCCATCAGTAATGAGAAATGGGTTGTACATTTTTGAAACACATCAAACCGGCAATTAGTTTCAAATATTTTTTTTGTTTCGAGATTTTAAATTACATTAATTTTTATGCGTGGAGAATTTGTTGGATTTCATATGGATATACATTTATTTTTAAAATCAGTTTGAATGTGAGTCGAAATTTCGGGATTAAAAACAGTTCGGACCGCACCGAAATATATAAAATTTCGTATAATTTTTTAACCGTGGCCACAATATGGGTTGTAATGCTAACAAAAAGAATATGGGCTCCAAAAAAAACCTTCAGAATTAGCAAATGGGCTGTAAATTATTAGAAATAATGGCAGATGGGCTATATGATGTTTCCGCAGATTTGAGGCTTTCCTAAAAAAAGGTTGACGCACAAGCAGTGACTGTTGGATGTCCATCCAACGGCCGTCGTGCTTCTTCAATCTCTGCTCTTCCTACTTCAGCCGCTCAAACAAGCGCCGACGGGACTGGCTGCTCCCTCCTCCCCGCGGCCGGCTGTGCTGCCGCGTAGGCCTCACCGCCCCACCATACTCCCACCACTGGCCTAGCCATCCCTCTACTCTCCCACACCTGCTGTTATTCTCCGGCGACGGCAGACGAACCAGTAAACCTTCATACAGTCGTACTCCCCTCCGCGTGGGAAACAACTGCCAACTCTTGCCTACCTCCGTGTCGTTCCCTTCCTAGGCCTCACCGTCGTCCGCCCCCCTGGTGCTCTCGGCACGGCCTGGTCAACATGGTCAACGACCGACATGCATCTGAAGTGGGCTGTATGTGGAGAGGCTGACAGCTGGGTCCACAACCACATGCAAGGAAATGCCTCCTTATTACGCGCAAAATAATGCTTCCTCCACCTGACATCAGGGACCCACTGAAAGGGCCTTTGTATTTCGCGAAAAAAACATTACCGCCACTGACAGCTCGGACCCACCAGCTATATCTTTGCACGCAAGGAAGTGCCTCCTTATTACGCACAAAAAAAATGAATACTCCCCCTGTTAGCTGGGACCCAGTATAGTGGCAGGCTGACTTGTGGGCCTACTAAGTTGACGGGGATGGAGGGCTTTGTCAACTTAGTCAATATGCACGATTCTAGCTCCACTGATCGTACGACGTCCATCCAACGACCGTAGTGCTTCTTGAACCTTTGGTCTTCTTGCTCCAGCCGCCCAAACCAGCGCCGGTCGTGCCTCGTGCTCCTGCCTCCCGTGGCCGGCTGCGATGCGGCGGAGGCCTCACCGCCCCCTACTACTCCCACCGCTAGCCAGGCCATCCCTCTACTCAACCACACCCCCTGTTATTCTGCAGCGACGGCAGGCTCACACCGCAGCCGAACTAGTGAACCCTCGTACTCCTCTTCGCGTGGGCATCCATTGCTGCATCTTCCCCGGCTCCATGTCGTCCCCTTCCTAGGCATCGCCGTCGTCCACCGCCCTGGTGCTCTCGGCGCGGCATGGTCAACATGGTCAAGGAACGGCTTCCATCAGACGTGGATTGTACGTGGAGAGGCTGACAGCTGGGTCCATGGCCGCAGCAAGGAAGTGCCTCCTTATTACGCGCAAAATAATTATTCCTCCACTGACAACAAGGACCCACCGGATGGGCCACCGTATTTCATGAAAAAAATGTTTCCCTTTGACTGCTGGGACCCACTAGCTACATCTTTGGACGCAAGGAAGTGCGTCCGAAAAATATGATCCGCCCCCCTGACTGCTGGGACCCACCAGCTACATCTTCGCACACAAGGAAGTGCCTAACAGTCGGGACCCACCTGGTCAAAGCGTATGTAGCATTGTCATTCTAGTCGCGAACATGTACGTACATATATACTGGTCGATGTAGAGGCGCGCACGTAGCATGTACACGTACGTACAGCGGCCAGTGTGCAAGAAAGAAAATACGGCCCCGTATGTGTACATACAGGCGGGGTCTCGAACGCCTACTCGCGCATACGTACAGCCAGGGCTCGTGTACATGGTGGGGTCGGAATGGAGAAACAACATCGTCATCGTGTTCATGGGGAGGCAATAGAATGCGTCGTGTCCATGGGGAGGCAATGGAATGCGTCGTGTTCATCGGGAGGCAACGGAACGCGTGGGAGCCAACCATCTGGGTCGGAATGGAATGTGTGGTCATGTTCATCGGGAGGGCTTGGACGGAACAGGCGATGGAAACGAGGCCTGGCGTACCGCAAAATGGAGGAAACGGCCTTGTGTTCGACCGGCCACGTTCGAAACAGGATCCTGTTCATCGGGAGGGGTCTAGCATACCGCAAAACGGAGGAAACGGACCTCCTACGGTTGAAACGGGGGTCCTGTTGATTGGGAGGGATGTGGCACACCGCAAAACGGACAAAACGGACTTCCTATGGTCGAAACGGGGATCCTGTTGATCGGGAGGGGTGTGGCGTACCGCAAAACGGATGAAACGGACCTCCTACGGTCGAAATGGGGGTCCTGTTGATCGGGAGGGGTGTGGCGTACCGCAAAACGGACGAAACGGACTTCTGTTGGAGCGCTACGGTCGAAACGGGGGTCCTGTTCATCGGGAGGGGTGTGGCGTACCGCAAAACGGGACTCCACGGGATACTATCCAACTCCACCATCGACCTCCTCCAGACTCCACGGGCTACCGTCGACCTCCTCCAGCCTCCACGGGCTTCTGTTCATCCAGCCTCCACCGCGCGCTACTCCACTGGCTACCGTTCAACCACCCCTCCACGGGCACCCCTCCATCGTCTACTGTTCATCCAGCCCTCCACGGGGTCGTCCTGTTCATCCAGAGGCAACGCCACGGGGTCCTACATCCACACCCACCGCTCACTGTTCGTCCAACCCCCCTCCCCCCCGCAACGCTCACTATTCATCCAATCGATCGGCTTCAGTTAGCAGCAGTAGCGAAGGAATCGCTCGATCGGGTTCAGTTAACAGCCATCGATCGATCGCTCGGGTTCAGTAACGCGTAGCCTGCAGTGAAATCACTCGGGTTCAGTTAGAGCCCAATGCCTCGCTTGGGTCCAGTTAGAGCCAACGCCACGCAGACACGCGCGTACGTGTACGAGAGAAACGTGCATCGCTCGGCCCCCGACCACCCACCGTAACCGGGAACTACCCGAAATTTTCCTCGCCCTTGCTTCTACCACAGTTTTATCCGTCATGGACGGCCCAAAGAATGTCATGCAGCTGCGTCTCTGGCCCGCCCAGGATGAAAAGCCCATTTTCTGTCATGATTTTTTGTCATAGAAGTAGGAGCCCACCACTTCTATGATGATACCGGGTTTTGTCACAATTATCGTCATAGAAGTGTCATATGTATGACAGAAAAAAATTTCGTTCAGCCCAAAATGTCACGGATGTGTCTTTTTTTGTAGTGTAATTCCATAACATTTGATCTTTGAATTAGTCAGTTGTTTCTATAATCTAATCCCTTTCAATCTTTCTTCTTCTGGTTGAGTACCATTACTCACATTAGATCCTTTGCAGTCCGCTAGATCATTTGGTGGATTATTATCTGACAACGTCCTTCATATTCAATCACGTTGGAAGTTCTTTCCTTGATACATAATGCCATTGTTAAGTCCTATTCTCTTATTTGTCCAACCATGCTCTACTTTCGAGCTAGTGATATTTACTCTTGAAGATCGTGATATATGTTTCTAGGATACCCCGATGGGTTGAACCTATGCCTCCCTTAATCTGTGTGAACCCAAAAGATTTTCAAGGTTCATACTCCTGTGGTAATTCACCAGGTAGGTCTTCGCACGCAAATAATTTTTAATAGAACAGTGAATGAAAGGTTATGCATTAAAAAAGTGGGAGGCGACCTTGAAATTTGTGTTGATGCCCATGGACACGATGTAGGTATTATCATTAAAGCTTCTCCTAAATTAATTATTCCCTGGCTATGAGTTCATCTTATATCTGGGATTTGTCCTTTTGCAATCGTGGTTTCGACCATGTTCTCCTTTACATACCATTTCTGGTCCAAGTTTAAGCACTTGTTCTCTACAAAGCAATACCCCAGTCCAACCTCTACTTTGGTCTATCATCGAGTATGACCCCACTGGTATCTCAAGATTATCACGGAACCGCATAACTTCTTATGAGTTCTCCGTCAAGTACTACATTCTCATTGATTCCGATTTTTTTCACAGGCTCTGAGTTATTAAACACTCAATGACACTAACAACTGAATTGAGTCTGCATCACAATTAAACAAATCTTAGCAATCATTTACTTATGAGTTTGTACTCGATCACGTCATTCCTAGCCTAATCGGCTATATCATTATCATGCTCATTTTAACTGCGCTACCTTGTTCTTATTGAGCACAACTTTCAACGATAAGCTAAGTTTACATCGATCTTCCTTGTCTTATCGTTCACCTCAAACATTAAGCTTGATTCTGAGTTGGTGTCGTATCCATTGTTCCAATAATCTTTCGCTGCATTAGTCCTTTTGCTTGATGTAGTCATTGTTCAATTGCTTCTTTGTGGAGCCTCTCGACAAAATTTGTCGTGATCATCATCAACATTTTGACTCCACCTAGGATTTCAGTTGAATTCATGATGATAAGTGTCATCCTCGTCGCTTGGTAATTTAGTGACCATCAACAACATCCTTATCTTCCTTTCATCACAAACTTGTTCATGTTGTGGATGCAACTTGCTATCGAGCTTGTATTATGTTCTATCGTGAAGTATTATCATCTTTTATGTCAAGGATGTTGTGAGAATTTCTCAACCTCTTAATAATTCTGGGTATAGTGATGCCTCTCACCATCACTATTCCTTCTTGGTCCACGTGTTGATTCTAACTGGGATACCAACAAGTCAACGATGCTGCTTGGATTTTGTACTCCCAGCAACCCTGTTGCTTGTAAGTTACTGAATGAAAGTTTCATTCTTTGTGTATTGGTTATCAAATCACCATACTAACATTGATGATGCTACCTAAGCCCTTATTTTGGGTGCACCTTTCAACCAATGTTTACTCGTGGATGTTCTCCTCGAACATAGTTTGTTATCTGCTTTTGTATGTCCAATGTTATCTCCTTGTTCACATAATTGTGAAAATCCATCTTTTTTGGAAACCTTGATAAATTGTCGCTGAGTCCATAAGCCACCTCCTCATCCTTTCCTTGGTTTACTAATGAGCTCTTGTTTCGGAACTCACTTCCATAGTTCATTTCCCAAGAATCTTACGATGTAATCTCGTCAATTTATGTTGCACCTTCTCTTCCCAGGCATCTTGAGTCCGAGGTATCTTGAAACCAACCAGGTCTGAATCTCGGTCAAATATGATGGTTGGAACATATTTCCAAGAGCTATAACATTGGTCTTTATATAACCCGGTAAGGTGATGTCATGCCTAGCACACCTGACCGGAGGACCTATTGTTATAGTTTTCTTTTTAGCAAGGTTAGCGTTTCTTCCATGACGAAATCATAAAACTTATTCTATAAGTTGTTCCTGGTGAATCCTTTGAGTATCCAAAGTCTAACCTTTACTTGAAGACCATGCCAATGCTATCTCGAAGTATGTCTGTGGTACTCCATTCATTAATAAGAACATTTGAAGCGCAATGCTAAATTTTCTTTATCAATTATCCAAACGCCGTTGTATGGGTAACATCATGAAATTCCTCTCCACTTACCTAAATGGTTTTCTACTCTCTATCTTGTCAAGGATATCATGCTTTGCATGTGCTTGGGAAGGATATGCCCCTGAAATATGTGTTTAAACACATTTTCCTTTCCATTGTTTTGTTTAATATTTCTCGTGATTTATATGATCTAAGCAGTAATAATTCACTGCTTAAGTAAACACCCTAGTGTACCACTCTGTCAGCAAGACCCTGTTACTATTGTTGATGACATTCTGGTAACCATCGAAGGACGAGAACTTTGCCTATAGGTCCGCCTCGTTTCAGCGAGTAGGGAAATGGTTCTCTTCGTCCCTCTCCCTTGGTACCGATGTTGTTGCCGACATAACTGATAGGCTAGCCTCTGACATGCCTTGCTTACATGATCATGCAAGACATCACAGCCCTTCCTACTTTTAACCCACATGGCAGGCCCATAACCCAAAGTTCCACAGGATCGAAACCTGACTCTCCTGTACACCCTCCTGTTCCCAAGGTTGTTCCTCGCGCGTGGCCTCGTATGTAATTCACGAGCCACCTTCTGAGAGATCATCAATTATGGTATCAGACACAATACTTATTCCTGTTGCTTTGAACCCCTTGCATGCCTTGTTTCAGGCATTGAATGATTGCCTGCCCGCTCGAAACTTCCCGTGATACTTCCTTACTTTGCTCTTGATATTTTCTTAAGTTTCAATTCGAGAGTTGCTTTCCGCCACATTCCCTGATGTTATCGGTCAGATAGTCAACCTTGCAGAGGTCCGTTCTCCTAGAATATCCATCCTTTATTCTTTCGTAAGTACGATGGGGATCCGAAGAAAGGATGTCGACTTCATCATGATGCCCTGAAGCAGAGAAATGAAGAGATCAACGTAATGGATCGACCTCTTCGAGAAGAGTAACAAGGACCGAGAAGAATCGTTAGAATTTCGTAACTAGATCTTTCCCCCTTACTCCATCTCTTAAAATTTCGGTACGAGATTTCTTGTAGTGAAGGAGAATTGTGATGCCCGGATAATTAAGCTACAGTGAACCTCTGCTAATGATGCCACGTCACCTCGGTTACTGTTGATAAACTCGCGCTGATTTGTACCGATTCAAAATTCAAATTTATACTGAAGTCAAACGGTAAAACTCTACAAATATTAAAACTACAATGTTCTGGATGTGACAAATAATTCATAAGTAACTGTGGTGAAGAAAACCACATTTTTATAAAATTTGTAAACACTCTAAAATAAGTAAAACAACAACAAAAACAATCATTTAAATACCTTTAGTGTTATTAAAATATTAAACGAATTTATTTGGGAACTAAACCTTCTGTGGTAGTGGACTAAATTGGAATACTAATTTAGGTCCTAAGTATATATTTCACAAAACAAAAATAAGAGGAAACTAAATAAAAATAGAAAAGAAAAGAATAAATAAATGAAAAGGAAAATAAACAACAAAATAAAGGAGGAAAACCCCCTGCTACTGGGCCACTCGGCCTAGGTGGCCGCGAGGCCGGCTCAACCCACGCCCCCCCCCCCCGCCTTCCTCTATTCACAGAGGGGGTCCTGGCCTCGCCGATGCCCGCCATGGCACCGATCGTCGCCATGGTGGCCATCCAGTGGCCCTCGCTGGAAACCTCCCTACCTACTTAAGCCGCACCGGCCTCCCCCACGTGACCTAGCCACCCCTTATCCCTGTCCTCGTGCTGCTTCCTTCCACCTCACTCCACCATGGTCACCATGGTCCTGGTCGATCCCGTGGCCACTGCCCTCCCGTGACATGAGAAGATGTCCAGGAGGTTGCACTCACTGCCCTCGTCATCCCGGCGCAAGGTCAAGCCCCTCATCCACCATGGAACCTCACCATCGACGTGGTCCTCTCCACTTCGATTGCCGCCATCCGCCTCCTTGTCCCGCGACTCCGGCCATCCCCGACCCCGTACGAGCTCGCCAGCGGCGTTCTCCCTGTGAGCTACTCTACATTTTCCCGTACCCCTCTATTCGTACGTGTTCTCGAGCCGTTCCTCTCCACCTTGGCCGAAACCGCCATCCGCCATGGCCAAAGGACTCGAGTGTCTGCGCTCCCCTGCCCATCTGACCGTGTGCTCCTCTTCACATCTGGCCACGTCCGCGCATGCCCCGCTCGCGGCTGTATCGACATAGTCGCTGCACCTAGGACCATCCCTTTGCTCGTCCGACTACGTGCGCCTCTGCCCTCCCCTGCTCCGCGCTGCTGCCGCAGCTCTGTTGTGCAGCTACTGCCGCTGCTAGCGCCCCTGCATGCTGCCACAGCCGCCCGCTCGCCTCCTGCTGACCGCATGCCCTGCGGCTTCCCGCGTCACCGAATGCCGCTGCCCCTGGCTCACCTGCTGGCGCCCGCATTCTGCTGTCGCCTGCCGAACTATTGTTGCTGCCTCAATGCCCGTCACGCCGCTGCCCGCCGTCGTTGCCTCATGCACCGCTTCCCATCGCCGACACCCTGTGTTGTGCGTGTGTGCAAGGAAATCCCCTCATGGGGCCTAATTAGATTAGGGATATAACTCCCCCTAATTAAACTAACCCGTTGCCCTAACCCATCACTGACTAGTGGGCCCTGGGTTAAATAGCCATTTAGTTAGAGTTCTGTCAATGACATGTGGGCCTGCCCAATTATTTAGATAAATCATTTGGATAATTAGTAAAACCCATACATGCGGGACCCACCGCTACACTACTAGGAAAAACCTTATACACAAAATCTTACCAGCGGCGCTTTTTAAAATACGGTGTTGCTACTATTTAGCAGCAGCGCGTGCCACAGAAACGTGTTGTTGTAAGAAAAATAGTAGTAGCGCGTCCGCTGTAAATAGCGCTACTGCTATAATTGCCATGACCTTGCCATCAAGCTAGTTATAGCAGTAGCGCCATATTACAAACCGCGCTACTGCTATTGATGTTAGTAGTAGCGCATTTTGAGAAAGCTCGCTACTGATAAGTTTAGTCCATATGTTTAGTCCCACCTCGCTCCGCGAACAGGGTGTTTACGACCTGAATTTGTTACTTCACAAACTATCACCACCACTTGGTCTTCACTGAACTCTATGTGTAGAATTTGTGGCTGCAATATGAGTCTTTCTGGTTCCTGCCAGAGAGGACTCATATTGACAAGTCAGATCGTACAAAAAAAATCATTGATGGCTAATGTATTTTTGCATGCTTAGACTTAGCAGTAGCACATTTTTCCGAAAGGTGCTACTACTAGGGCGTTTAGCGGCAGCGCGTTACCCAGAAACGCGCTACTACTAAATCCATCCTATGACCAGGCCACCCCTCACTCTCCTCTCTCTGCTCCACTCAATCTGCCCCATACCCTATCGTCTGTCGCCACCGCATTGCTGCCCTCTGCTGCCACCGTCGCCCCCTCCCTCCTCCATCCCGCTGTCGGTCCCCCCCTCCCTTCCTGCCATCGTCGCCCCCTCCCTCCTCCATCCCGCTGCCGTCGCCCCCCCTGCTGTCACCGCCACTGAGGTAGCTCCTCCTACCTCCCTCCTCCTCCCTCCCCCATCCTTCCCACATGTTCCCTCCTTCCTCCCACTTGTAACACCCCAGATGTAACTTTCCATATTTGAACTCCAACTCTTGCCATTTTCGTCTGTGCGATATGATATTTCCTTCGTGGTTGGGTTTTTGTCTCTCGTTTTGCATTTGTGCTTGGTGTCATCTTGCATTCTCATCCTCTACATGTGCATGGTGTGATTCTCATACATATTATGTTGTTGCATGTTCCATTCATGAATCTTGCATCATCACCACTTCTCCTTCCTTTCCTTTCTTTCTTTTTGGAAGTGCACCTTTTACTCCTCCATTAATGTTCATATTTTCCCCAATATTCAAGAATCTTGTCCTAAACTTCCCTGTCAAATGTCAGCTCTTTTGAAGTTGTTTTGGTTGGGTTCAAAAATAACTCAAGTTTGATTTATATTCAAACTTGTTTTATTTTTCTACCTCTAAAAATGGCCAAGACAATTATTTAAAATACTAAAATATTTCAGGAGCATGGGAATATTTACATATTTCCCAAATCCCTCTTCTGTGTCCCCGGCCTTTTTCATTTTGTTTTTCTGTTGGAGGTAATTCAAATAAAAGAAAAGGCTTACATGGGCCTCTCTTTCCCTAGCAGAGCGTAGCAGCAGCTCCAGCCGCAGCCCATCCAGCCCGCTAGCGCCCCTTTGCCCGCTCTCTCCCTCGTCGGGCCCACTTGTCAGCACCCCATGACCTCATGCCTACCTGCTCCGTGCTGCTGCCGTCTCTGTTTCTGAGAGAGAGCACACGCGCCCTGGCCGTGAGCTTCATGGACGTCGAGGCCACGACGTCTCTTCCCCTCCTTTTTAAGCCCCTACGGCTCCCTAGGGTTTCCCATTTCTCCTCTCGCTTTTCTCTGCTGCCGCCGCGCAGGTAAGGGCACCCAATCGCCCTGCTGCTTCGCTTCCGATCACCATGGCCGAGGCAAGCGGGATCTCTCCTTAGGTGTAGGAGCTCCAAAGCCAGCCCCGTCATCGTCCACGTGCAAGAGGAGACCTTCCCCGTGTCCTTCCCGCACATAGCCGAGCCCGGATATGCCAAGTCCGACTACCTCCCCGTCGTCCTCTTCCACCCCTGCTTCACGGACAGTAGCTCCGCCAAGTTCAAAGCCCCCTCCCGTTGCCTCCAGCGCGTCTCTGCCGAGCTCGTCGTGCCCTAGGGTGAGCTCGGTTACACACCTCCCTATCCCATCCATTCCATGACGTGTAGGCACCTGTAGGACTCGCCCGATCCGTGTCTTTGACGCGCTCGCAGTGCTTCAGCGAAGCGTGAAGATTATGTTGTGCGTATCTTTGCTGTAGCACACCCGCGCATCCCCGCGCTTCGATTCTAGCCTAGCCGCGTTCTCCTCGCTGTGCTGGCCTGACCCGCGCAACCACTCCCACAGCGCAGCATCCCTGCATGAGCACCAGGCCTCGCCTAGCCCCATGCCTTAGCCACCGAGGCGAGCACGAGCTCGTCCTTGGGAGGGCCCGCACATGAACGTTCCTTTGCGGCTCCGCTCGCACGCGCGCGACCTTACCGCCATTCCACACGCCCGTCAGTGCTCTGCAGCTGCAGAAGTCGCCGCCTTTGATTGTCGTCGACGCCGGAACTCTGCTCCGTGTTCATGGCATTTTCCAGGACCGGGACTCTCTCTGCTCGAAGGGAGATCCACCCCTTCTTGATCACAAGCTGGGCTTGTAGCCCACTGGTTGCTCCCAGTCACTCTGAGGCAGTAGGTCTCGGGTTCAATTCCCAGACTCTGCATATTTTGCTGGGTCCTTTTTATTCTTCATTGTGACACTGACGCCTCGGCCCTACTGTCATACACACACCCTCTTAGGCCCACTGTCATACCAACACGCACACAGTTGCCTCCCTTTCTTTATTTTTTGTCCCAATTACCCCGCGCTTCCCATTTATGGAAAGTGCCCATTTCCCATTTTGGGCAGATCGAAATCTGGGCATTCCAGATTAGGCAATTTCCTTTTTTGTCTATCTCCATTTTGGGCAGTTTCTAAAATATGCATTTTGTGGGTATTCTTCTACAGTAACCCCAACATATTATATATGTTTTTGGGGTAGAAAAATCCAATGAATCCAGTGGTGGCTTTATTTTATGCATTTGAGAATGTTTGCACACATGTCATTTTACATCATGTTGCTGTTTTGTCTTTCATGTGTATAATTATGCAAATATGCTATGGGGTAGTTTTGCACATGAACATGCTCTTCATCATGCCTACTTGCTGCTAGAATTAAGCTCATGCCATAATATATTTAATTTTGAGTTAAACAAGCTTGCAAACATCCTATCATGAAACTGTTTCTGTCATGACTTTAAATTCTACTAAGTTTGGGTCTGCTTATGTCACTTGCCATGTTTGCATTGATGCTATCAACATTTATGTAGATATTTGGAGCATATTCACTAAGTGAGTTTTGTCAAGTGAATTTAGTACTAGCATGCAATCCTCTTGTTTGCTATGATATATTGCTGTAGCATATTTAAACTTTTCTCACAAGTTGTTATGCTATTGTTTTATATAGGTTGCATTGCATCTTGTTTGGTTTGTCATTTTCAAATTGTGCATCCATTTCCGGTGGTCTTCATATCGATTTCATTCGAAATCTCCCAACCTATCCAGTGGCATGCTTGGTTTGCCAAGTTGATGTCATGATCATACTTCCCCTTCCGGAGTACCATATGCATTGCACATCATATCTTGCATCCTATGCTATGACTTGCATGATGTTGCTTGCGCATTGCACCGTCATTGATTGCTGTTCCGTTGCTTGTGTTCTTGCTTTTGGTAGGGCCGGAAGGCGAGTTCGTGAACGCGGATCCTGTTGAGTACGCTAACGAGGAGCAAGCTTTCGACAACTCTGAGAACTTGGCAGGCAAGATGACCATTACCCTCGATATGACCTCTTTCTTTGCTTGCTAGTTATTCGTTCTATCGCTATGTCATGCTACCTACCACTTGTTATATCATGCCTCCCATATTTCCCTGTCAAGCCTCTAACCCACCTTTGCAGCACACCGTTGTTTGGCTAAGTTACCGCTTTTGCTCAGCCCCTCTTATATGGTTGTTAGTTGTAGGTGAAGTTGAAGATTGCTCCATGTTGGAACATGTTTGTGTTGGAATATCACAATATCTCATATTTTAATTATTGCATCTATATACCTTGTAAAGGGTGGAAGGCTCGGCCTTTTGCCTAGTGTTTTATTCCACTCTTGCCGCCTTAGTTTCCGTCGTACCGGTGTTATGTTCCTTGATTTTGCATTCCTTACATGGTTGGGTTTATGGGACCCCCTTAGAGTTCGCTTTGAATAAAACTCCTCCAGCAAGGCCCAACATTGGTTTTACCATTGGCCTAACATAACTAAAAATTAAATAGGGGGTTTTCTCTGGACGCCTAGTTTCTTAATCAACCCCCCCAGGACAGTGCTCCTTTGAGTGTTGGTCCAAAATGGGCAGACTGCGGGGCCACCCCGGGGCAACTTGAGTTCTGGTTTTACTCGTAGGCTGACCTATCCTTTGTGCCCTGAGAACGAGATACGTGCGGCTCCTATCGGGATTTGTCGGCACACCGGGAGGTCTTGCTAGATTAGTTTTACCATTGTCGAAATGTCTTGTAACCGGGATTCTGAGTCTGATCGGGTTGTTCCGGGAGAAGGAATATCCTTCGTTAATCGTGAGAGCTTGTGATGGGCTAAGTTGGGACACCCCTGCATGGTATAAACTATTGAGAGTCGTGCCTGCGATTATGCGGAAGATGGGAATTTAATATTCAGTTGTAGAGAAATTAACACTTGACTTAATTAAAACACATCAACTGAGTGTGTAGCCATGATGGTCTTGCCGGATATCGGGTTCCGGCAAAACCCTTGAGGTTCGAACACTAGGGTGCGCACGAAGATTTCTCCCTACCAAAACACGCCCTCAGCCTCGCCGCGATCTCTAAGGTAGCTCGATGAACTCACAACACAAGAGACACAAGATTTATACAGGTTCTGGCCGCCATTGTGGTGTAATACCCTACTCCTATGTGGTGGTGGTGGATTGCCTCTTGGGTTGATGATGAACAGTACAAGGGAAGAACAGCCTCACGAGTAGAGGTGTTCTTGAGCTGGTGTGGTGTGTAGATGAACCGAGTCCTCCCTTCTACTATGGTGGCTAGCCCTATTTATAGAGGCCCTGGTCCTCTCCCCAAATATTGAGCGAGAAGGGATCCAACAACGGCCATTTTGAAAGGGGACAACTAGTACAAGCTATCCTGACTAAAGGTGGTCTTCGCCTGTCAAAGGCGCTGGTGGTGACGCCATCATGGGCTCCACGATGACCTCCGTCCTGCCATCCTGCTAGTGTTGGTATTGTTGCACCGATATGGAAACCTTTGCCTGATGTCTCAATACTCTGCACTTGCGCTTGCCCCCTTAGCACCAAAGGGGAAACTAGGACACTGCATGGGCTGGCGCCCGCCTGGCCTTGGTCGTCATGGCTTGTGTCACGGGAACCTCGCGAGGTACCCCTTGCCTTGATCTCTCCGCCTCCTCGCGAGCCTGCCTGGTGAGGCCGCTCCTGAGGAGATCGTGCGTCGTCCGCCCTGCTTGGCTTGGCCCCTCGCGAGGGTCTTGAGCTTTGGTTGGTCAAGACTGGCCGTATTGGGCCACTAGTGGAGCCACGCCGCGGGCCGCGGGCAGGCAAGTCTGGGGACCCCCGTTCCCAGAACGCCGACAGTAGCCCCCGGGCCCAAGGCAGGCTCGGACTTGGCTTAGCGGCAAAGCCAAAGGGCAAGTGCGGAGCGCCGCAGGCCCCAACACATGCGGCCTTGGCAACTAACCAACTTGACGAGTCCCTGCTGCATGCAAAACGGGTCATCATTACCTCCATTCGTGGAGGTCGACGGTTGGCCTCCCTTGGACTATAAATGAGGAGGGGTGAGAGCCCTCATCGCCCATCTCTTCTTGCTTCGCCTACTTCTTCTCCCCTGCTCCACCTCCAGTCTTGATGCCAATGGCACCGATCCGTAGATTCTCGACTGAAGAGAAGGGGAAGGCTCCCCGGGATGGACCTGATCCGCTCCCGCCAAATAAAAGGCCGGTCCATCGCTGTGGTGAGGTCGTGAGGCCGGAGATGATGAGGCCCTGGTGCGAGCGGCCACCTCCTGGGTATCCGCTAACCCGGTACGCCCAAGCCGAGGGCTATGGAGAAAGGGGAGGCAAGCGACGCCGCCTGCGCCGCAGCCGAGGTCGGCATACCGTGGTGGCACGCGCTGTCGCCCCTGGTGTCCACGCCGCGGATTCCTCCCCCGAGCTCGTGCTGCATGCGGCGATACCTCCAAGCACCTGGATCCGCTTCCCTTTGTTCTTCTCCACCGAGATGCCCCCGAGGGGGCCTCTCGAGCTTTGGCTGCAGCACACCGACTGTGGCGCCTCGGCGATCAGAGTGGAGGTTGAGGTCCTTTCCCCGGGCAAGATCTTCATGACCCGAGGCTAGAGCGAAGTCGCCCGGGTATGCCGAACGGGGGGTGCCCTCGTGATCCATTTCGAGTACGACGGCGCCTCCACATTATTCTTCAAGGTCTTCGACTCAAAAGGCCGCCGCGTGGAGTGCTGCCCCGGAGGAGGTAGTCAGGAGATCGATGCGGCAGGGGCCGGTCCCGTCGTCCGCTCCTCCAACGGCTCCTCCGATAGCAGTAGCAATGCTTGGGAGTCTAGCGATTCTCCCGAACTCTTCGAGTCTCCGGAGATGAGTGACGACAGCTACGTGCCCCCGAGCTCGCACCGCGCTCGGGGCAGGGTGGCAGCATCGGGCTGTCACCATCGCTGATCTGGATGGGGTTGGTGCCGACCTCCCGTGGCCCACTGTTGATGATGGCGTCGGCCGCGGAGGCACGTGTAGTTAGGGCTCCTCGAAGTTCTTTCCTTTTGTTCCCTGCGAGGAATCAAGATAAACCCCTTGGGGGCGTGTAAAGGGTCTGCAATGTCTTTTATTGATGTTATCCTGATCATGAAACCGCGCGAGTGCTTGTCCTGTCCCGGCTTGGTCCCCTTTCTATCCTCGCGGAGACTTGTTGCTCTACGCTAACAGGTCCCGGTCCCCAGGCAGGCTGCAGCCGTCGCTGGTATGCCAGGTCGCGATGTCGTGGTCAAGGCCAGGAGGTGAGCGGCCCGAGGTCCAGTAAGAGCCCCTGAGGCACGATGCCCAGGAGGTCCCCTTTAGCATGCAAGCAGCCGCCGAGGGGTGAGAAAGGAAGGCAACGTTGCCGTCACAGAGCCGCAACAAGTGAGAATCTTGCGTTGCAACGATTAGTTGTTCCAGGCTCAGGACTTATCTCGGTAGTCTGGAGCCGTGCCCTTGCGTTGCACCAGACTTGTGCATCGGCAGCTGGGGTGCAGTTAGGTTAGGCCCTCGTGAGCTTCCCCCTTCTCCCCCGCAGTCTCCTTCATGCTCTACGTCCACAGGTCCCGGCCCTCGAGCGAGCTCAGCCGCCGCGGGTATGCCAGGTCGCGATGCCGTGGTCAAGGCTAGGGGGTGAGGGCTGGAGAGCCAGTAAAAGCTCCTGAGTCGCGATGCTCAGGAGCCCCTCTTTTAATGCGCAAGCGGATCATATGGAAAAGAGAGGGAGCTCGTGGTGCCACCCGCTGAAATCCTCAGGAGGTTCCTGTAAACCAGCACGAGTAAAGCACGGGTTGCCATTATGATTGCCGGCCGGCCATAGGATGCTCCGAGAGAGAGGTGAGGGCACCGAGGGCCTGGCGAGGTGACGTGCGTGGGGCTGCTGCAGGCCAGAGCTCGACCGCTCAGATTTGTCGGCGTTGTAGGGAAGGACCCGTGTGCAAGCACCATGCCAGTGCGAGCGGCTCCCCTGGTAGGTGGCCATCGAGCAGGTGATAATCACGGGTAGATTAGGCATGAAAGGCAAATCATCTTAGGTAAATGCAGGATGGATACGTGCCACTGGGTCGGACCCAAGTGGCTTGGGGATTATGCAGCCCGAGGGGCGCCCCCAGCAAGGTAAGCTAAAGACATAAGAAAAAGATACATGCCGTAGGGACGAACCAACGTAGCCTGGGAATAATGCAGCCCCGAGGGCGCTCCCAGCTGGAATGAACTTGGAAGATGTCACCTGGTATCGTTGTAGATTGGGGGTGTTGAGGTAGTTGAATATGTGCGGTGAAGGGGCCGACCCTCACGAGCCACCAGGGCCCTGAGCCTCAGGAGGCTCTGGGGGTCCAGGTGGTTCCTTGAGGACCGTCTCCATCTCCACTAGGACCGCGTGATGCCTGGCCTCCTGAGCCGCCACAATGCTCCGCAGGTGACGCTGGTAGGTGGCCGCCGCGTTTGGCAGGCCGAAAGGCATGCAAACATAGCTGTGCGGCGGACCCTCACAGCATCCCACGCGCGAAGGCTAGAAGTGCTCCTGAGATGCGGCTCGGTTGAGCCCTGGACGCCAATGCAGACACGCAGCCCACCATCCTCGCCTAGATGGGGAGCCACGCCAGGCAAGCGGCGGTCACCACGCATGGCCCTTGCTTCCTGAAGCTCCTGAGTGGTCTTGGTGATGAACTCCTGAATGTTGGGATTTCCCTGCCCCATGCCTTCCCAAGGGAAATGTGCTGTGAAGCATGCCTCCAAGTGGTCCCCGAGCGCCTCCCTCGTGATGTTGGCGAGGTCCAAGGCGCTCCAGAAGAGAGCCCCCGAGCCCTGCCCGAGGAGGGCGCCAGGTGCGCCTTCCTATGCGATGGAAGAAGGCGCCCTAGGCACGGGCGCTGATCCTGACACGGCACCATCCGAGATGCCAACCTCCTGAGGCCTTGTGCGGAGAGGTTGCATCTTCTTCTTGGGGATGGCCTTAGGAGGATTCTTGCCATTGCTGTTCGGGTCCTCGATTGTTGCAGCTTGGAAGGCACGCTCGAGGGAGCACACCACATCTCTCTCTTCCCAGGGGACCATGATGATTCCGCCGCTTCCTGGCATCTTGAGAATGTTGTAGCCGTGGTGGGTCACTGCCATGAACTTGGTCAGGGCCGGATACCCGAGGATGGCACTGTACGGCAGGTGGATGTGGGCAACATCGAAGTCGATGAGCTTGGTGCAGTAGTTGTCATGCTTTCTGAAGGTGACAGGGAGGCGGACCTGCCCTATCGGGGTGGTGGAACCGTCAGTAACTCCTGAGAAAGGCTTCGTAGGCTGAAGTTGATCACATGGCACTTGAAGGTTGTCGAACATCTCTACGGAAAGGACGTTCAGCCGTACACCGCCATCGATGAGGGTCCTGGTGACTTGCACATTCTGATGACTGGTGAGCAGAGCATCGGGAGAACGCCAGCAATAGCCGCACACTTGAGTTGATCTGCCGAGCTGAAGGTGATGGTGCACTTGGACCACCTGAGCGGGCATGTGGCCTCGAGCTTGGGGAGGACTACGTTCACCTCATGAGCAAACTACTGGAAGATGCAATGAGAGGCTGGGGCCTGAGCTTCTCCCAAGATGCAAGCGATAGCACGTGGCTCCCGGAAGCCCCCAGTCCCCTCGTCCTGGTGGTGGTTATCATTCCTTCTTGGCGGCGGCGACAACGGAGGAAGACCTGCATTACCCTGTGGCGGTCCTCACGAGGATGATCCCTTCAGGCGCCCTCGCATGGCTGGTCCTACCAACGATCCTCATGAGGTCAGTCTCGCCACTCATTGCGAGAGCCACGGTCGTCCCATCGTCCTCCGTCGCGTCCTCCTCCTTGGCCATAGCCCCGGCCGTTGATCTCGGGGTGTCGACCGAAGCGTCCCTCGCGAACGGCCCTGAGCTCCTGGCACTCGTTGGTGTTGTGGGTGTGGAGGTTGTGGTAGGCGAAGAACAGTCAGCTACCCTTGGACGACTTCGGCTGGTCCCTGCCACGCTTCGTGTCTAGTTCCGTCGCAAGCACGGCCGCTCCCTTGCGCTTCATGTCCTTGGCTTTGGTCTTCTTTTCTTCTGGGTCAGCACCTGGGAGCTCGAGGAGGGAGAGGCGTCCTTCCTCAGCTCTTGCGCACATGGTCGCCAGGTTGAACAGCTCTAGGGATGTGCACAACTAGTCATGGATGGTGAGCTCCTCCATCTTGACGTCGTGGACACCATTAGAGAAGACGAGACGATGGCCTCGTCCGTCACCTTGGGGATTTTGAGGCGGATGCTATTGAAGCGTTGGATGTATTTCTGCAGGGTCTCTCCAGGCTGTTGCTATATGCGGCGCAAGTCACCCGCGGCCGGGGGGCGGTTGCGAGTGCCCTAGAAGTTGGCAATGAAGTGGCTGCGCATCTCGTCCCAGGATGAGATCGAGCTGGGAGGCAGGTTCAGGAGCCACGAGCGGGACCGTCCTCGAGCGCCGTGGGAAACCAGTTCGCCATGACTTTCTCGTCGTCGTTGGCCGCCTCGATGCTCAGCTCGTAGAGATACAAGAACCCCACAGGGTCGGGGTTGCCGTCATAGCGAGGAGGCAGGTCCGGCTTGAACTTGCCCGGCCAGGCGATGCTATGCAGCTCGGGGGTGAAGGCACGGCAGCCTGCTGTGGTCACCTGGGCCCTTTGTTGACGTGCAGATTGCTCTTGATGGTGGTCGCGCGCCGCCGCTAGGGGCAGTACGCGGTCTTGTCGCGCCGGTGCAGGGAGAATGGGGGCACCTTCTTGAGGCCGAGGGATTTCTTGGCAGCTTCTTTCTTGTCGCGTGGGCGCTGGATGCGGTGGGTCATGTCCAGGGGCCGCGCGCCTTGGAGCCAGGGCGCCGTCTTAGGGGAGAGGTGGTGGAGGCTCTCCTTGAGCCACTTCGCCCATACCTGACGGAGGGCGAGGCAACGAGAGAGACAGCACGGTAGAGCCCCCTGCGGCACTGACGAGCTCAGTGATGCAAGCGAGACATTCTTCGTAGAGGTCATCGACGGGGCGGTAATGTAGGAGCTCACGTCCCAGAAGCAGTGCGGCCTGCGCGCGTGTGGGGGCGCGACGAGCGTAGTACGATGAACCGGCTAGGGTCAGCGACGGAGTGGCGGTGCGGCCTTCCCGCTGCACCAAGGGGTTCCGGCAAAACCCTTGAGGTTCGAACACTGGGGTGCGCACGAAGATTTCTCCCTATCGAAACACGCCATCCGCATCGCCGCGATCTCTAAGCTAGCTCGATGAACTCACAACCCAAGAGACATAAGATTTATGAAGGTTCGGGCCACCGTTGTGGTGTAATACCCTACTCCTTTGTGGTGGTGCTGGATTGCCTCTTGGGCTGATGATGAACAGTACAAGGGAAGAACAGCCTCGCGAGGAGAGGTGTTCTTGAGCTGGTGTGGTGTGTGGATGAACTGAGTCCCCCCTTCTACTGTGGTGGCTAGCCCTATTTATAGAGGCCCTGGTCCTCTCCCCAAATATTGAGCGGGAAGGGATCTGATGAGGACATCAATACCATTGTTACACCCACAGCCCCTGCTGCTATACATACTGGACCAATTACTAGAGCTCGCGCACGCCAACTAAATTACCAGGTACTTTCGTTTCTTGGTAATGATTCTAATGTTCATGAGAATATGATGCTGCCTAAGTTGGATACATTTTTTTTGCTTACAGATGAAGGGCCTAGCTTGGAGAAGGATGAACATTGGAGCAAGAAAAAGCATGGAGATGATGGCATGTGCAAGGGGAACAAGAACGGAGTTACAAGTGATGATTTCAGGACTTTGAAGCCACCATAATGGGTGCATGAAGCCTTGGACGAAATATACAAGATGCCACTTCATAAATTTCGTCCTGAGGCTATTCTAGGTGTTGCGTCACCTTATTATTGGGCCAGGCCCATGTAATTTCGAAATACATAAGTATAGGCTATTTTTAGAGTCCGTATGTGTGGGGAAACAAGAGATAGGGTTGATTTCGGACCCCTCCACCAAGGGCCACGAAATTCGCCCCCTCTTCCTCCATATATACAGCCCTTAGAGCATCGTTTAGACTTTGGGTTTTGTTTAGATTAAAGTTCGCCATAGCTGCAACTTCGCGTACTTTGTTTGTGTTCAACGACCAGACAAAGGCGTCACAGAACCCCACCTTGATTAATAAAGCTTTCCTCTTATATTCGCAATATCCAGATTGCAATCTTAGTTTCTTGCTTGTTCTTCGTTTGCCTGCAGGAAACAGACCTTCGTGGTCAGGTTGATCATGCTCCGGCATGGTCAATAACCTCTTGGAGTTGGTTTAGCGATTGCTAAGGCGCGACGTCCTCGCACGTTCGTAGTCGGATCGTCAAAGTCGACTTGCTCCAAAACGATAGCCACCATCTCATCGAAAGACGGGACACCTTTGCCTCTATCAAGTGGTATCAGATTTCCAGGTTGCTCAGTGAGATTTTACGGTTTTTCGTAGTTTAGATCGAGTCTGTTCTTCATACCTATAGTCCACGAAAAATCCAAAAAAATTGGGGTTAGTTCATCCCATCCGAACCAATCTAAGCCTTTGCATAATCTTTTCTGTATTTGCTTTGTTGAATTTGTGGTTGCATTGTCCTGTCAAGTTGCTGGTCTTAGCGTCTAGTCCTTTAGAGTTTTGAGTTCTGTTCACAGGTTGTCACGTCGCCGCTGCCATATATCACCACCGCATCATCATCGTCGCTGCTGCCATATACCACCACCACATATTCACCACCAATCCGAGTCCATATACGCCACCACATATCCGTCGCGATCACGCCAATACGAGTCCACCTACAACATATATCCGCCACCAGTCCGAGTTCCACCAGATTTATCTCCGCCACCAGTCCGAGTTCCACCAGTTTCATCTCCGCCACCAGTCCTATTCCGAGTTCAGTATTTTGTTACTCTGTTTTGGATTTCCAGATCACGCCATACTCCGAGTCATGACAGAGAAGGACTCCCCAACTTTCATACTACCCGCAGTAGAGAAATAGTTCCAAACTCAAAAAAAAACTAAGTCTGGAAAATTCTGGCTAGGAAGTTTCTAGACCGGTTGTAGACTTTTTCAAAAAAAATTTGTTGCGGAGCAAAATAAAACAGAGAAAAAAAGAGAGCAAAAAACAAGGAAAAAAAAGAGACAAAAAATTCAGAGTGTGCTCCTCCCTTGTTTACGTGCTGCACCGTGATTTTGTTGGTGTTCTAGGCTCGTGTCTCTAGCACAGTCTATCCTAGGACTAGCACAGTACCGCTGTTGAGCGCTTATTCAACTTTGCATCTCTGAATTGATTATTGCTGACCCTTTTTGCTACCATATTATAAGCCTTCCCAGCTCCACATACATCTACGTCGTGCGTTTGACTCTCCCTGGTAATCGCTCTATCCAAGCTTTGAGAGTTTTGACAACAACGGTTGCCGATCACCGCCTGCTGCTGGGTAAGAACTGGTAAGAATTTGAGATTTGCTTGATGGATTTGTTAGTAGTCTGTAGGATCATATTCTTATGTGTTTCTATTGCTGCTAACCATGCCAGGATCACAAGCCGACGAGACTGACTGGGAGAACATGATGAATAAGGAGTTGCATGATAAATTTCGGCACATGATGACTGGACAGGTGCATGATGTGCTAACAGATTTGAAGAGGCCATGGAGAAGATAGATGGCATGGAGAAGATGTTCAAAACAAAGCTTGATAACAAGTTCAATGAATTGCTCGCGCGTCTTCCACCACCACCACCCGCTACACCTAACGCACCTCTACAACAACAACAACAACGACGACTACCCCCACCTCACGAAACAGGCCTCTGTCGAGCGAGCCGTGTCCCTCTTGTATTTGGCCAAATTATTGGTGCTGCTGTTGATACTTCTGTGGCTCCTGCCGCTGATGCGGAGGAGGATGATTATGTGGGAGATTACGAGAATGAGGTTGATCAAAATCAGAACTACGTGCAACCACCTGCACCACGACCACCAGGTCGTCCACATGCAAATAAAAACAATGGTAGGGCTCTCCCTCAGGTACGAGATCATGACCATCTTCCTAAACTGAAACTGAATATTCCACCATTTGAGGGTAGATATGTTCCTGATATATATCTTACTTGGGAGTTAGAAACTAAACAACGATTTACATGTTTACAATATGCTGAGGAGAGACGGGTTGCCGCTGCTGTTTGTGCTTTCACTAGTTTTGCATGTGTATGGTGGTATGAACATTGTAGATTATATCCTATTCCAACTACTTGGGCTGCTTTGAAAACTGCTATGCGTACTCGTTGGGTTCCACCATATTATCAACATGAGTTGCTTCAAAAATTGCAGCGCTTGAGACAAGGGAAAAATTATGTAGAAGAATATTATGAGGAATTACAAACTGGCATGATTAGATGTGGTATTGTTGAGGAGAATGAAGCTATTCTTGCACGTTTTATGGGTGGATTAAATAGAGAGATTCAGACCATTCTAGAGTAAAAGGAGTATACTAATATCACTCGTTTATTCCATCTTGCTTGTAAAGCTGAACATGAAGTGCAGGATCGACAAGCATTGGCGCGAACTAACTTTTCTGCAGGCCGACCTTCATCATGGACACCGCATGCATCTTCTACTTCAACTGCACCAGCACCTCCATCAGGTGACACCTCCAGCCGTGATACAAGAAAGCAGGCACAACCACCATTATCTACCAAGAGCGCACCTGTCGGGCCTCCACAGAGTTCTTCTTCTTCCATGGCATCAACAGGGCACACAAGTGATATTATTTGTCGTCGTTGTAAGGGAAGAGGTCATTATGCGAGAGATGCAAATCTCAGCGTGTGATGATTGCTACTGAGGATGGTGGGTATGAGTCCGCTAGTGACTATGATGAGGAGACTTTGGCTCTTATTACACGTGAAGAACATGGTGGAGATGATTCTGATCATGAGACGCAATACATGGCTCCTGAAGACGCTGACAGGTCTTAATGTTTATTTGCTCAACGTGTTTTGAGTGTGCAGGCCACACAAGCTGAGCAAAATCGGAGGCACAATTTGTTCCATACAAAGGGAGTTGTGAAGGAACGTTCTGTGCGCGTCATCATAGACGGAGGGAGCTGCAACAACTTGGCTAGCATGGAGATGGTGGAGAAGCTATCTCACACCACAAGACCACATCCACATCCTTACTACATCCAATGGTTCAACAATAGCGGCAAGGTTAAGGTAACACGTACTGTTCGTGTGCATTTTAGTATCTCTACATATGCTGATTATGTTGATTGTGATGTGGTACCTATGCAAGCATGTTCCTTATTACTTGGTTGACCATGGCAATTTGATAAAAATTCTGTACACCATGGTAGAAACAATCAGTATACTCTTGTTCATAAGGATAAAAATATTACTTTGCTTCCTATGACTCCTGATTCCATTTTGAAAGATGATATTAATAGATCTAATAAAGCAAAACAGGAGAAAAATAAGAGTGAAAATCAGATTGTTGCAAAAGAATTTGAGCAACAAGTGAAGCCTAATAGTAAACCATCTAGTGTTGCTTCTGAATTAAATTGAAAAGTGCATGTTTACTTGCCACTAAATCTGATATTGATGAGCTAGATTTCAGCAAATCTGGTTGCTATGCTTCTGTGTGCAAAGAGGCATTATTTTCATTCGAGGACGTGCCTTCCTCTTTGCCTCCTGCGGACAATAACATTTTGTAGGAGTTCGTTGACGTCTTTCCACAAGATGTGCCACCGGGATTACCTCCCATTCGAGGGATTGAGCATCAGATTGACTTAATTCCCGGTGCATCATTACCCAACCGTGCACGATACCGTACCAATCCAGAGGAGACGAAGGAGATTATGCGTCAAGTACAGGAGCTGCTCGACAAAGGTTATATACGCGAATCTCTTAGTCCTTGTGCCGTTCCTATTATTCTAGTGCCGAAAAAGGATGGTACATCACATATGTGTGTTGATTGTAGAAGCATTAATAATATTACTATTTGTTATCATCATCCTATTCCTAGGCTAGATGATATGTTGATGAATTGAGTGGCTCTACAATATTCTCCAAAGTTGATTTGCGTAGTGGATACCATCAAATTCGTATGAAATTGGGAGATGAATGGAAAACATCTTTTAAAACTAAGTTTGGATTATATGAGTGGTTAGTCATGCCTTTCAGGTTAACTAATGCACCTAGTACTTCCATGAGATTAATGAACGAAGTTTTACGTGCTTTCATTGGACGATTTGTGATAGTTTACTTTGATGACATATTGATTTATATCAGATCTTTGGAAGAACATTTGGAACATTTATGTGCTATTTTTATTGCTCTACGTGATGCACGTTTGTTTGGTAACCTTGGGAAGTGCACCATTTGCACCGACCGAGTAACTTTTCTTGGCTATGTTGTTACTCCACAGGGAATTGAAGTTGACAAAGCCAAGATTGAAGCTATTGAGAGTTGGCCGCAGCCCAAAACGGTCACACAAGTGAGGAGATTTCTTGGCCTCGCTGGATTCTATAGGCGTTTTGTGAGAGATTTCAGCACCATTGCTGCACCTCTCAACGAGCTTACAAAGAAGGATGTGCCTTTAGTTTGGGGTACCGCATAGGAAGAAGCCTTCACGGTATTAAAAGATAAGTTCACACATGCTCCTTTACTCCAACTTCCTGATTTTAATAAGACTTTTGAGCTTGAATGTGATGCTAGTGGAATTGGATTAGGAGGTGTGTTATTACAAGATGGCAAACCTGTTGCATACTTTTCTGAAAAATTGAGTGGGCCTAGTCTGAATTATTTTACTTATGATAAAGAATTATATGCTCTTGTTCGGACTTTAGGAACATGGCAACATTATTTATGGCCCAAAGAATTTTTTATACATTCTGATCATGAATCTTTGAAACATATTAAAAGTCAAGCTAAACTGAATCATATACATGCTAAATGGGTTGAATTCATTGAGACTTTCCCTTATGTCATTAAACACAAGAAGGGTAAAGAAAATGTTATTGCTGATGCATTGTCTCGTCACTATACTATGCTTTCACAACTTGACTTCAAAATATTTGGTTTGGAGACCATCAAAGATCAATATGTGCATGATGCTGATTTTAAAGATGTATTGCAGAATTGTAAAGAAGGAAGAACATGGAACAAGTTTGTCGTTAATGATGGATTTGTGTTCCGTGCTAACAAGCTATGCATTCCAGCTAGCTCCGTTCGTCTTTTGTTGTTGCAGGAGGTGCATGGAGGAGGACTAATGGGACACTTTGGCGTGAAGAAGATGGAGGACGTACTTGCTACACATTTCTTTTGGCCAAAGATGAGATGGGATGTTGAGCGTTTTATTGCTCGCTGCACTACATGTCAAAAAGCTAAGTCACAACTCAATCCTCATGGTTTATATATGCCTTTGCCTGTACCTAGTGTTCCTTGGGAGGATATATCTATGGACTTTGTTTTAGGTTTACCTAGAACAAAGAAGGGGAGGTATAGCATATTTGTTGTCGTGGATAGATTCTCAAAAATGGCACACTTTATACCATGTCATAAAAGCGATGATGCTGTTAATGTTGCTGATTTGTTCTTTCGTGAAATTATTCGCTTGCATGGTGTGCCAAATACTATTGTTTCAAATCGTGATACTAAATTTCTTAGCCACTTTCGGAGATGTTTATGGGCTAAGTTGGGGACTAAACTGCTTTTTAGTACTATTTGTCACCCCCAAATTGATGGACAAACTGAAGTAGTCAATAGAACATTGTCTACTATGCTTAGGGCTGTTTTGAAGAATAATAAGAAAATATGGTAGGAATTCTTGCCTCATATTGAATTTGCTTATACTCGTTCATTGCATTCTACTACTAAGATGTGCCCTTTTGAAGTTGTGTATGGTTTCCTACCTCGTGCACCTATTGATTTGTTGCCTCTTCCATCTTCGAAGACGGTTAATTTTGATGCTAAACAACGTGCTGAATTGATCTTAAAAATGCATGAGTTAACTAAGGAAAACATTGAGCGTATGAATGCTAAATATAAACTTGCTGGAGATAAGGGTAGAAAACATGTTGTGTTTGCACCTGGAGATCTTGTTTGGTTACATTTGTGTAAGGATAGATTTCCTGATTTGCGAAAATCAAAGCTAATGCCACGTGCTGATGGTCCCTTTAAGGTGTTGGAGAAAATAAATGATAATGCATATGAACTTGAGCTGCCTGCAGATTTTGGGGTTAGTCCCACTTTTAACATTGCAGATTTGAAGCCTTATTTGGGTGAGGAAGATGACATTCCGTCGAGGACGACTTCATTTCAAGAAGGGGATGATGATGACGACATCAATACCATTGTTACACCCACAGCCCCTACTGCTATACATACTGGACCAATTACTAGAGCTCGCGCACGCCAACTAAATTACCAGGTACTTTGTTTCTTGGTAATGATTCTAATGTTCATGAGAATATGATGCTGCCTAAATTGGATACATTTGTTTTTCTTACAAATGAAGGGCCTAGCTTGGAGAAGGATGAACATTAGAGCAAGAACAAGCATGGAGATGATGGCATGCGCAAGGGGAACAAGAACGGAGTTACAAGTGATGATTTCAGGACTTTGAAGTCACCATAATGGGTGCATGAAGCCTTGGACAAAATATACAAGATGCCACTTCATAAATTTCATCCCGAGGCTATTCTAGGTGCTGCGTCACCTTATTATTGGGCCACGCCCATGTAATTTCGAAATACATAAGTATAGGCTATTTTTAGAGTCCGTATGTGTGGGGAAACAAGAGATAGGGTTGATTTTGGACCCCTCCACCAAGGGCCACGAAATTCCCCCCCTCTTCCTCCATATATATAGCCCTTAGGGCATCGTTTAGACTTTGGGTTTTCTTTAGATTAAAGATCGCCATAGCTGCAACTTTGCGTACTTCGTTTGTGTTCAACGATCAGACAAAGGCGTCACAGAACCCCACCTTGATCAATAAAGCTTTCCTCTTATATTCGCAATATCCAGATTGCAATCTTAGTTTCTTGCTTGTTCTTCGTTTTCCTACAGGAAACAGACCTTCGTGGTCTGGTTGATTGTGCTCCGGCGTAGTCAATAACCTCTCGGAGTTGGTTTAGCGATTGCTAAGGCGCGACGTCCTCGCACGTTCGTAGTCGGATCGTCAAAGTCGACTTGCTCCAAAACGATAGCCACCATCTCATCGAAAGACGGGACACCTTTGCCTCTATCAGGATCCAACAACGGCCATTTTGAAAGGGGACAACTAGTACAAGCTATCCTGACTAAAGGTGGTCTTTGCCTATCAAAGGCGCTTGTGGTGACGCCATCCTGGGGTCCACTATGACCTTCATCCTGCCGTCCTGCTAGTCTTGGTTTTGTTGCACCGATATGGAAACCTTTGTCTGATGTCTCGGTAGTTCGTGCCTGCGCTTGCCCCCTTAGCACCAAAGGGGAAACAAGGACACTGCACGGGTTGGCGCCCACCTGGCGCCCGCCTGGCCTTGATCATCATGGCTTGCGTCACGGGAACCTCGCGAAGTACCCCTTGCCTTGATCTCTCCGCCTCCTCGCGAGCTTTCCTGGTGAGGCCACTCCTGAGGAGATCTTGCGTCGTCCGTGCCGCTAGGCTTGGCCCCTCACCAGGGTCTTGAGCGTTGGTTGATGCAGATGGGCCGTACTGGGCCACTGGTGGAGCCACGCCGCGGGCCGCAGGCAGGCAAGTCTGGGGACCCCCGTTCCCAGAACGCCGACAGATCTCTTCTCAGCGGAGTCCGGGAAGTGCACATGGTTTGGGTTAAGTTTGAACGTAAGTAGTTTACGGATCACTTCTAGCTTCACGACCGTGACGTAGTTTCTCATCTTACTCTTGTACTCATAAGTTAGCCACCATATTTGCTTAGCTCTTGCTGCAACTCCACCTCATTACCTTATCCTACCCGTAAGCTTAAATAGTCTTGATCCCGCGGGTTTTGAGATTGCTGAGTACTCGTGACTCACAAATACTGCTAAAACAGTTGTAGGTGTCGATGATACCAGTGCAGGTCATGTTATCGGACTCAAGTGGGAGTTCGACGAGGACCTTGGTCGTTACTATGTTTCGTTTCCTGATGATCAGTAGTGGAGCCCAGTTGGGACTATCGGCGTTCTGGGAACGGGGGAACCCAGACTTGCCTGCCTGCGGCCCACGGCGTGGCTCCACCAGTGGCCCAGTACGGCCCGTCTTTGTCAAACAACACTAAAGACCCTCGCGAGGGGCCAAGCCTCATGAGGAGGATGGCACAAGGCCTCTTTAGGAGCGGCCTCACCAGGCAGGCTCACGAAGGGGCGGAGAGGCCAAGGCAATGGGTAACTCATGAGGTTCCCGTGACACAAGCCATGACGACCAAGGCCAGGCGGGCACCAGGGAGGTGCCAGCGCGTGCCGTGTCCTCGTTTCCCATTTGGTGCTAAGGGGGCGAGCGCAGGCACGGAGTACCGAGGCATCAGGCAAAGGTTTCCATATTGGTACAACAAGACCAAGACCAGCAGGACGGCAGGACGGAGGTCATCGTGGAGCCCAAGACGGCGTCACCACTAGTGCCTTTGATAGGCGAAGACCACCTTTAGTTAGGATAGCTTGTACTAGCTATCCCCTTTCAAATTGGCCGTTGTTGGATCCCTTCCCACTCAGTATTTGGGCAGAGGACCAGGACCTCTATAAATAGGACTAGCCACCACAGTAGAAAGGGAACTGAAACGAACCGCCATAGTAGAAAGGGGGACGGAAACGAACTCCGTTCATCCTCGCACCCACCAAGCACAAGAACACCTCTCCTCAGGAGGTTGTTCTTCCCTTGTACTATTCATCATCAGCCCGAGAGGCAATACACCACCACCACACTGGAGTAGGGTATTACACCACAATGATGGCCCGAACTAGTATAAGTCTTGTGTCTCTTGTGTTGTGAGTTCATCGAGCTAAGCTTAGAGATCGCGGCGAGGCTGAGGGCGAGATTCGGTAGGGCGAAATCTTCGTCCGCACCCAAGTGTTCGAACCTCAAGGATTTTGCCGGAACTCTAAATCTGACATTTGGCGTGCCAGGTAGGGGTGCGCTGGAACTTTCCTCCCGTCGGCCCGCACTCCGCCAACAGCGTGCTTCGCCCTCATGGCGGACATCGCGCCTCCGGCCCCGTCAATCAGTGCCAGTGCTGGGGCAAGGGGCTTCCAAGCCTTGGCCCCCGCCTTGCAGTGGGTGCAGTGGCCGCCCAAGTTCAAGCCAGAGATGCCGCATCGCTATGACGGCACGGCGGACCCAGTGGTTTTCCTCCTGGCGTACGAGTAGGTCATCCTTAAGGCCGGGGGCGACGAGAAGGTCATGGCCAACTGGGTTCCCATGGCCCTTACTGGCGTCTCGCGCGCCTGGCTTCTCAACCTTCCCCGGTCCATGGTGGCATCTTGGGAGGAGTTGTGCAGTCTTTTTGCTGCGCGCTTCACGGCTCCGGCGCCCCATGCGGTCGCGGCCCTCCTCGGCGGCTCACAAGCGCCACCCTCAGACCGCCACACCAAGCCATTCTTTCGCCGGATTAGCACCGTCCTCGCACGGCAAAGAGCTCCCCTGGGTTGGGTGGCGCCCAAGGCCGACCTGACCTGTGACTCAGAAGATCACCCCGTCACCATCGCATGCATGGGTGCGCTCCCGATGCTCTGCACGCCCACTATCTGCCACGTGGCCATTACCAAAACCCTCATCGATGGTAGTGACGGCCTCAACATGCTCTCGGTGGAGGCCTTCAGCCTCCTCCATGTACCGTTGGAGCGGCTCCGTCCCAACAAGTCCTTCTCAGGCGTCGGAGGCGGTTCCTCCAGTACCCTGGGGCAGATTCGCCTTCCCGTGACCTTCGTCACCCGCGACAACTACCGCACGGAGCTGGTCAACTTCGACATTGCTCACAACGGCCTCCCGTACAACACCATCCTCGGATACCCTACCCTGGCTCAGTTCATGGCAGCAACCCATCCGGCCTACAACCTCATGAAGATGCCCAGAAGCAAGGGCGTCCTCACCATAGCTAAAGATACCAAGGAGGCTCTTATGGCGCTCAAGCTTGCCCTCAAGGCCGCCGCGGCGGCGTAGCCCGTCGATGTGGACGCCTGCAAGGCCAAGGAAGCTGCACCAACCAAAAAGAAGAAGTTGTTCACTTAGGATAAGGCGGAGACCAAGAAGGTGCCAGTTGAGGAAGATGGGTCCTCAGGAGCCACCTTCACCATAGATGCCGACCTCAACCCCGACCAAGAGAAGGCTATGGTGAAATTCTTGCGCTCGAACAACAAGGTGTTCGCATGGGAACCCAAGCAGCTAGTGGGGGTCCCAAGGGAGGTGATTGAGCATCACCTGAATGTGTGCCCCAATGTACACCCTATGAAGTAGAAGACGAGGCGGCAGTCCACAGTGAAGCAGGCCTTCATCGTCCAAGAAACCCGCAAGATGGAGCCAGGAGGTGTTATTCGCGAGGTTCGCTACCCCGAATGGCTGGCGAACCCCGTTGTCATGCCAAAAAAGGGGGGAAGGAGTGCATGTGCGTCGACTTCACCAACCTCAACAAGGCCTGCCCCCAAGATCCATTCCCGCTTCCCCGCATCGACCAGATCGTCGACTCCACCGCCGAGTGGGACCTGCTGTGTTTCCTGGATGCATTTTCGGGTTCTCACCAGATCAAGATGGCGGTGGAAGATGTGGAGAAGAAAGCCTTCCTGACCCCATGTGGGGTGTACTGCTACACTTGCATGCCGTTCGGGTTGCGCAATGCGGGCGCGGCCTTCCAACAGCTGATGCACATTGCCATGGGCCGGCAGCTCAGGAGAAACGTCGAGGCTTACGTCGACGACATTGTGGTGAAATCTCGAGAGGCACGGAGCTTGATACAGGACTTGGAGGAGACCTTCGCGAGCCTCTGTCAGGTGGACCTGCAACTCAACCCAGAGAAGTGCGTGTTCGGCGTCCCTTCCGGCAAGCTACTGGGCTTCCTCGTGTCCCACAAGGGGATCGAGGCCAACCCGGAGAAGGTCAAGGCAATCGAAGACATGAGTCCACCGCAAACCCTCAGAGAAATGCAGAAGCTCGCCGGTCGCGTGACCGTGTTAAGACGCTTCATCTCCAAGCTGGGGGAGCGCGCCCTACCGTTCTTCAAGCTGATGAAGAAAAAGGGCCCATTTGAGTGGACACAGGAGGCCGACCAAGCATTTCAAGACC
>NC_041391.1:361350986-361390580 GCF_002162155.2 Triticum dicoccoides | reverse complement strand
ATGGTGGAGCCGCGCCCTCTCAAGCCCCTGGTGCTCTACCTTGCCGCCACCCCCTACTCCGCCAGCGCAACCCTGGTGGCGGTTCGGGGGGAGCGCCAGGCTAAGGCCGCATCCCGCCCAGCTACGACCATAGCCGAGGCAACACAAGACTAGGAAAGCCTCGCGAGGACCACGACAACGGCAGCAAGGGACCAAGCTCAGCAGGAAGATGCCCCCACAGCTGAAGAGGCCCCACCAAGCGACCAGGCGCTGGGGGCTCCATTATCTTAGGAGGCACCTCAACCTCCAGAAGACGCAAGCCATGTCAGCGCCCCCATCGTCGTCGAGCATCTGGTGTACTTTGTCAGCATGGTGTTGCGGGATGCAAGAGAATGGTACCCCATGCCTCAGAAGCTCTTACTCGCGCTCTTGGTGGCCTCACGCAAGCTACGGTGATACTTTCAAGGTCACCCCATAAAGGTCGTCTCTGCCTACCCATTGGAAAGGGTACTCAGGAGCCCCAACTTCGTTGGGAGAGTCGCCAAATGGAACATCGAGTTGCGGGCGTTTCAGTTGGAGTTCAGCACAACCAGGGTCATCAAGGGAGCCACACTTGCTGATTTCGTGGCTGAGTGGACGGACGCACCAGAGCTCAAGGTGGGCGAGGATCGGTCTCTCTCCCCAGGAAGTGAGGCACCAGATGGCTGGGTCATGTATTTCGATGGAGCCTTCTCGCGGCAGGGCTTGGGCGCTGGTGTAGTGCTTATATCACCCACTCAGGACAAGCTCTACTACACCGTACAACTCTATTTCCAGCAGGGTGAGAAGGTCTCCAACAACATAGCAGAATACGAAGGCCTCATAGCAGGCCTAAAAGTTGCAGCAGTACTGGGAATGAAGCGCCTCGTCATCAAGGGCAATTCACAACTCCTCATCAACTTCTCCAACAAGGTGTACGAGCCGAAGGATGAGCACATCGAAGCATATCTCGCGAAAGTATGCAAGATGGAAAAGCAGTTCTGGGGGATGGAGTTGCAGCATGTGCCCCGCGGCTCCAACCAAGAGGCTGATGACATCGCCAGGAGGGCGTCCAAACGGCTGCCTCAGGAGCCTGGCGTTTTTGAGGAACGACTCTTCAAGCCGTCGGCAGCACCACCACTTTCAAGAACGACACAGCCTCGGGAAGAACTCCCTCAGCCACCTGCCACAGAAGCCCCGGCCTGTGGCCTGACCTCGGGAGCGCGCCTACTCTTGGCGCTGGAGCCTCGGGAGGGATGCTGGACAAAGGAATTCAAGGAATACCTAACGCAAGGGACGCTATCGGAGAAAGAGGAGGACGCGGAGCGCATGGCCTGGCAGGCCACGACCTACTGCATCCAAGACGGTGAGTTATACCCGAAGTGGCCAAATGAAGTTTCCCTACATTGCATCTCTAGGGAACAGGGGAAAGAGCTCCTGGCCGACATACACGGTGGAGATTGCGGACACCACTCGTCGTCACGGACCCTCATCTGCAAGGCATTTCGCAGCGGATTCTATTGGCCTACGGCACTCAACGACATGACCGAGCTGGTGAAATCCTGTGAGGCCTGCCAATTCCACACCAAGCAGATCCATTAGCCAGCTCAGGGCCTATAGACAACGGGGCAGGATATCTTGGGCCCATTCCCTTGAGCGCCTGTGGGCTACCGCTACCTCTACGTCGCCATCAACAAGTTCACCAAATGGGCGGAGGTGGAAGCCGTCCGCACCATCCCAGACGGCTCCGTGGTCAAGTTCATCAAAGGCCTCGTGAGCTGGTATGGGTGGTATGGGGTCCCTAACCGGATCAGCACCGACAATGGTTCGTAGTTCACTAGCAATCTCTTCAAGATGTATTGTGCTAACCTTGGAATGCAGATATGCTACACTTCGGTGGCGCACCGCCGGAGCAACGGCCAGGCCAAACGCGCCAACGCGGAGGTCCTGAGGGGCCTCAACACCAGGAACATCAAGAAGAAGCTGGAGGCCTGCGGCAGGGGCTGGCACAACGAGCTCCAGTCCGTGCCGTGGTCCATCCGCACCACTGCCACCAAGCCAATGGGCAAAACCCCGTTCTTCCTCGTCTACGGAGCAGAAGTGGTTCTCCCACACGAGGTCAGGCATGACTCCACGCAGGTCCAGGCATTTGATGAGGCATAGTGGGACGCCATGCGGGGGATTCACCTCGTGCTGGGGGAGGAACTTCGCTGTGAAGCCACGCTACGGGCGGCAAGATACCAGCAGGTGCTGTGGCGGTATCACTGTCACAGCATCCGCCCCAGGACGCTCAAGGTGGGTGACGTCGTCCTGAGGCGGGTGCTCTCCAGGGAAGGGCTGCATAAGCTCTCACTCATGTGGGAGGGCCCGTTCAAGGTCGTCCACGTCTCCAGGCTTGGCACCACGCGCCTGGAGACCCAGGACGGGGTACCCATCCCGAACGCTTGGAACATCTAGCACCTCCGGAAGTTCTACCCCTGAAGAAAGGCCCGATGCCTGTGAAGAAGGCCCAGTGCCTATGAAGCTCGCCGCCCGTGACACTCTCACATAATAATGAGTGGGGTTGTACACGCCCAGGAGTTTGAGGAGTGCCGCCCTTGGGCCTTGGGGGCTCCCCCCATGCCCAGTGGCAGCACTTAGCTCCGTGCTGGTGAGAAGACTTGAAGACTAGACTAGGTGCCGGACGCAGCTTTTCATTTGCTTTCTGCATTTGGCTCGCCCTTCCTTGGTTGAACCTTGATTGAAGTTGCTTCTAGTGTTCTTTGCCGGTTTTGTTCCATCGCCTTCTGCCTCTGTTTTCTGAAGTTGGCTCGCGAGGGGGCTATACGGGTGCCCTCGTGAGCCCTTTTTCTTCTGATTTTCACGAGGCACTCTTGTTCGAATTCGCAGCGGGAGCACCCTTCTCAGTTCGTGCCCCTCGGGTACCGCGACGCGAAGCGTCGGGCCACGGCCGATAGCCCTTGCGACCAGGGTTCGGAAAATGATAGTCCCTCAACGAGTTTTTTGCGGCTCCTAAGGCGCCTGGCAAGACCTGAAGCGGGCACCTCCCAAGGCGGAAACTACTTCAAACGTGCCAAGCGAAGCTGTTCCTACACGCCGACGTACAACAACGACGCCATGACACAGCGGATGAACAATAAATGCAGCATGTTAACTAGGAAGTCATAGTTTGTTGCACGCCCCCATGGGGCCCCATACTTATCTCTCTCAATGTAGGAAGGAAGGAAAACAAAACAAAAGTAGCACGCGCCTTGCAGAAGTTCGCAAGGAGGGATCTATGGCTACCTCCTGAGCTTAGCCAGACCCCACCTCGCGCTTCATCGAAGCGCGGCGACGGGACGAGCCGCTACCGCCCTCGAGGCGGGCACGACTGCCGCTGAAGGAGCTATTGCCGGAGGATGAGCCACCGTAGCTTGACAAGCCGCGGTCGTCGCCCGGAGCAAGTTCGCCTTCACCCTCATCACGACCGTCGCCAAGTGCGAGCACCTCGTCGCCGCTGTTGTCTTTAGGGCAGCACCCAACGCGGTGGCCATCCTCTCCGAACACCCTCACGTAGAGGGTCGCGTCGCCATCGTACCTGAAGTGGAGGGTGGACCGCCTGCCTAGACTGCGTGCGCGGGCAAACGCCTGCCAGTCCCAGCCCAAGGCTGTGTTGTCGGCGACGAAGACCTCCACCACGACCCAGGAGTCCCTACTGCAGCAGCTGCCTGCCTGCAACCAGATTTTGCCTGGGCTAGCGGCCGGCAGCTCGCCGACGAAGAAGTGCGGGAGGTGAAGCTAGATGCCGGCCGGGTTTTCCGACCACACAACGAATTTCGGCAGCACCTCCACTGAGTGGAAGCGCGGCTGGGGAGGCCGCGCGGACACAGCACGTCTTCCTCCACCAACTCGGCTGCCTCAACATGGGCGGCCCCCACCACGTGAAGGGCCACCACCACGGCCGCGGGGATCCACCCCAAGGGTCGCTGAGTGCTTGCGAGGGCGACCGTGTCCATGCTTGGGCGGAGGAGAGCCAGGCCCTTCTTGGCGAGCCTTCCCCTTCTCCACGGCCAAAAACCTCTTCACAGGCACCATGGGGGACGCTACAAGCAACGGAGTGAGGGAGGAGAAGCAAGTGCAATGGGAAGAGATGGGCAACAGGGGCTCTCACCCCTCCTCATTTATAGCCCAAGGGAGGCCAACCGTCAACCTCCACGTTCGCAGGTAATGATAACCCTTTTTGCATGCATCAGGGACTCGTCAAGTTGGGTGGTTGCCGAGGCAACGTGGGGAAGCGGAGACGCCCACGTCCAATCAGTCGCCCTGCGTCGACCAAGGCCGCAGGCTATTGGGGCCCGTGGCACTTTGCACTTGCCCTTTTGCTTCGCCGCTACGCCAAGTCGCAGCGCGCCTAGGGCCTGGGGGCTACTATCGGCATTCTGGGAACGGGGGTACAAGACTTGCCTGCCTGTGGCTCACGGCATGGCTCCAGCAGTGGCCCAGTATGGCCCGTCGTCGTCAACCAACACTCAAGACCCTCGCGAGGGGCCAAGCCTCGCGAGGCGGACGGCACAAGGCCTCTTCAGGAGAGGCCTCACCAAGCAGGCTCGCGAGGGGGCAGAGAGGCCAAGGCAATGGGTACCTCGCGAGGTTCCCGTGACGCAAGCATGACGACCAAGGCCAGGTAGGCGCCAGGAGGGCGCCAGCGCGCACTCTGCCTCGTTTCCCCTCTGGTGCTAAGGGGGCAAGCGCATGCGCGGAGTACCGAGGCATCAGGCAAAGGTTTCCATATAGGTGCAACAAGACCAAGACCAGCAGGACGGCAGGATGGAGGTCATCGTGGATCCCAATACGGCGTCACCACCAGCGACTTTGATAGGCGAAGACCACCTTTAGTCAGGATAGCTTGTACTAGATGTCCCCTTCCAAATTGGCCGTTGTAGGATCCCTTCCCGCTCAATATTTCGGGAGAGGACCAGAGCCTCTATAAATAGGACTAGCCACCACAGTAGAAAGGGGACGGAAACGAATCACCATAGTAGAAAGGGGGACGGAAATGAACTAGTTCATCCTCGCACCCACCAAGCATAAGAACACCTCTCCTCAGGAGGCTGTTCTTCCCTTGTACTGTTCATCATCAGCCCGAGATGCAATCCACCACCACCACACTGGAGTAGGGTATTACACCACAACGGTGGCCCGAACTAGTATAAGTCTTGTGTCTCTTGTGTTGTGAGTTCATCGAGCTAAGCTTAGAGATCGCAGCGAGGCTGAGGGCGAGATTCGGTAGGGGGAAATCTTCATGCGCACCCGAGTGTTCGAACCTCAAGGGTTTTGCCGGAACTCTAAATCCGACCGGGACGATCGGAGATCTAGCACATGGGGTTATCTTCTTTTCTTTTGGATTTACCATAGTCGGTCTATGCATGTGTGTATTTTGGATGATGTATGACTTATTTAAGTATTGTGTGAAGTGGCGATTGTAAGCCAACTCTATTTATCCCTTTCTTGTTCATTACATGGGATTGTGTGAAGATGACCCTTCTTGTGACAAAACCACAATGCGGTTATGCCTCTAAGTCATGCCTCGACACGTGGGAGATATAGCCACATCATGGGCGTTACAAGTTGGTAATCAGAACCATCCCCGACTTAAGAGCCCCTTGCTTGATCGAATCGCTGACGTTGTTGAGTCTAGAACACAACGTTTTGAGTCTTAGGACTATATATATCGGAGAGTAGGATTCTTTTTACTCCTCAGTCCCTTCGTCGCTCTTGTGAGGCCTCCTGACGTAGATGTTTTGATTTTCCTCTCCTCAAATTTCATGAATTTTTTTTAGGATCACGCGGGTATCTTGGGATCGTTTTGATATTATTGTGACGAGAACATTGGTCTTAGTGCCTCCTGACATTTAGGGTTGTGGCAGTGTCCCGGGGAGTTGAGCTCTGAGGTGTTGTTGTCACAATTTTATTGTTGCAGTTCTGGAATACCTGAGTTTTTGCCTACATCTAAAATCTCTTTTATGCAGCTAGTGGTAAGATAACCCCGACGCCACCCAGTACTGGGGCGGGAGTTCGGGAGTATTTCCATTGCTAGTATAACAGATGCTTTTTGAAGGTTGAAGTACACGATTTCTGAAGGTTTCTTGGTTATGTGTTGACGGATGGATATAGCTTGGATGTAGGGATTGTTAGTTTTGGGTGAGATATATATTGCTTCCCCTGTATCCCCAACACCAGATTGCATAACCAGAAAGTTTTGGGAGTTTTATAGGTGGGAATTCCAGTAGCTATTAGCATTTCTTCCCGCGGATATTTGGTTCGTGATTGGGTAATCCTTACCATTTATTCGTTCCATGTCAGGACCCCGACTCTATGACACATCGATCTAGCATGTAACACCTCATATCACTTTGCGGCCTCACACACGGTATCCCCACGGGTGTTGCCTTACCTTTGCGGACCGTTTGCGCATTTCGGCACACGTATATGATGGTGTCGCTAGCATCCATATGATAAAGAGCCCGGGCTGACATGGCTAGTCGTAAACCCAAAGTGGCACTCACTTACAGGGACAGGCATCCATGACCCAGCATCGAACGTGTCGGTCATCAATGAGTGAATCCAGGCTGTAGCACTGGGCTAACAGGACTCCGGTGAACCGGGCTGTAGCAGGCTAACAGGACTCCGGTATTCATCGCGTGACATTTCCCCGAAGGGACAGACACAGGATCGAAGAAGGACACATGCCGGCCAGCCTAAGTGTTCCGGAGCAGTAGCAAGCTACCAGGGCTCAGTGGAAGCACTAGGAGACATTTCCCGGTAAGAGAGGCTACTAAGAATAAACAACTAGATAGTCAGATCCCACACATAGCAATACACATTACACGTACGCATAACATGCAGGTATGTGCTGTACAACATGGCATCACAGCATAACTCAACAACTTATATAGATAAAGGCTCAGAAGAGCCATCACAGCATTATTACAAATAGGGGTCACATGACCCAATAGTCAGAGCAATCAAGCAACAAGCGGAAGCATTACATGTCTGAGTACAAACATCTATAAATGAAAAAGGCTGAACGCCTGACTATCTACAACGTCCGATCAAGATCGTAGCTGAGGTACTAGCTACTAGTCGAAGTCCACGAGAACACTAGTAAGACCGAAGTCTCAGCTGCAAAAACATAAATAAAGCAACATGAGTACAAAGGTACTCAGCAAGACTTACATCAGATCCTATCGTACATGCATTTGCATCAAGATGGTAATGTGGGGTTTAGTTGCAGCAAGCCAGCTTTGACTCTGTGGCTATCCTATTCTACGACTACCAGAAACTCTGGAGGTGAAACAACGTACACGAGTCCACTAATCACCACACAATACACTACTATGGATTCATCCCCGTCTCCCTACGAGAAGGCCATCCATAGCACTCACACTTGTCTTGAGCATTTTATAGTATCCACTTCAAGTTGTCTATGTACCATGTAAGCATCCAAGAAGTCCATAACCGCGGACCCGGCTATTCGAATAGATCATGTTAACCCTGCAGGGGTGTACTTCTTCACACACGCTCTCGCCACTTACCGCCATGTACACGTCATGTATCTCGGCAACCTTCAAGCGGAAGCCTGGCGAGGGTGTCGGCCACGACCTGACTAACCACACAAGACTCTAGCCCAGGTTTATCGCCTATTCGGGTTCCATCCGCACGGAGATCCGGCCGGGGTGTCGCTCACGGCCCCAAACGATGTGAGCAGGGTTCCCGAGCCCACCAACCGGGTGCCACTCGGTACACCGGCCCACGTGTGCCTAGTCTGTCCCAAGCCCACCCTGCCGGGTGCCACTTGGTAGAAAAATAGCACTACCTACAAACACCAGAAACTAGTTGCGACTCCTGGACAGAGATCAAGTTGGCTAATAAGTCGAGAGGGGCACTTAAGCATTCCAATGTGTGGTAGTATCGAGTCATTGGACAACATACATAGAACTCAGTGCTTAAGGACGGTTCCAGTGAGACAACCCACCATGTACTCCTACATGGCCTCTCACCGCTACCTTTACCAAATCGTGTTCACACACACTTCACTCTCAGCATTAGAACATATCGTAACACTCCAATTCATTCCCAATGAACCAGACCAGACACAACTCTAAGCAATAGCAGGCATAGCATGGTTGGAACACAACAATGGCTTCAATCAACTCCTACACATGCTAGTGGGTTTCAACTATTTACTGTGGCAATGACAGGTGATGCAGAGGAATGGGTTCAACTACCGCAGCACAAAGTAGCAGATGAATCGTTGTTGTCCTAATGCAATAACTGAGAGCAGGAGCGAGAGAGTAGGGTTTTATCGAAATGAACAAGGAGGTTTGCTTGCCTGGTAAATCAACAAGGGAGGCACTGCTTCACAGACAGGTACTCTGGAACGTCTCCGGAGCAGGACCTATCGAGAAGGAACGGTGCCGGCAATCAATACACAATCATATGCAACAATATGATGCATGAACATGGCATGTAGATGTGATGCTGTTTGAGCTAATGCATCTAGTAAACATTTGGTTTGAAGTCCATTTGAACCAAAGGTTCAAATGCATTTCTAAATTAAGTCTCTTATATATGCCCTAATGTGTTTTCCCATATTCAGCATGTATAAGTTGGTTTTTCATGCATGAAACTAGTACAGATGGAAAGGTTGCATTTTTCTGATAATTTTTCATATATAAATTATTTTAATCTGAGCTACGGTTGAATTGTTATGAATTTTTGAAGTTTAAATCATTTTATGGATTTTCTGAATTATTTTAATTCCAGAAAATATATAATTGCGTCAGCATGACGTCATCACTACATCAGCGGGTCAACGCGGCTGTCCAGGTCAAATCTGACGTGTGGGACCCACACGTCAGTGACAGGGGGGTTAACAGGGATTAAATTAGTTTAATTAAAAGGTTAGGGGGCACCGGGGCCCACTGTCAGTGTCAGGGGGGGTTAGTTAACGGTGATTAGCACTAAGCTAATCACCTGACGGGCCGGCCCCACATGGCAGGGCTCAGGCGACGGGGCTCGCCGCCGGCGAGGCCGAGCGCGGCGGAGGGGCTCGGAAACATCGCTCCGGCGACCATTCAGGCGGCGGAGACCACGAGAGCGAAGCCCGCGCTCACGCGCATCCAGTGGAACACGCGGGAGGCTGCGGGGGC
Organism: Triticum dicoccoides; assembly: GCF_002162155.2. Classification (NCBI taxonomy): domain Eukaryota; kingdom Viridiplantae; phylum Streptophyta; class Magnoliopsida; order Poales; family Poaceae; genus Triticum; species Triticum dicoccoides. The sequence goes on along the minus strand of NC_041391.1, from coordinate 361,381,392 downwards.
GGCGGAGCTCGCCGGAGCAGAGCTCAGGGCGGCGGCCGGAGTTCGGCTGTGTTCGGGGGTGCGGCTGCAGCGTGCAAACGCGCGAACTAAAGCGCTAGCGGGGCACTACGAGGTGCGGCGAGAGTGCTAGGTGCACTGGCGTGGCCAAAAGTTCGCCGGAGCAACGCCGGCGACAAGCTCGAGCGGAGGCGAGCTTCGGCCATGGCGGAGCTAAGGCCTAGACGGCGTAATCGCGAGGGGGAGGAGAGGGGTTCGAAGCAGAAGCTCACGGGGAGGTCGATGGGCTGGTCGGCTTGCTCGGGGAAGAGTCGGAGACGACGGACGGGCGCCGACGATCTCGGGCGGCCGACGACGAAGATGACGGCGATGGCGGCTCCTCGGGGCACTCCGGCTTGCGTGGCTCGGCGAGGAGGTAGCTGGCGACGAGGCGGAGCTCCTGGGCACGACGGGGAGGCGAGGGGGAGGCGGTGGCTATGGCCACGGCGTGCGGCGGCGACAGCAGCGCTTCGGATGCGGGGAGAGGGAGAGATGCAGGGGAGGGAGAGGAACGAGAGAGCGAGGGAGAGATCCGGGGCGGTGCTGGGCGCTTCTGGCGAGGCCAGGGCGTCGAGGGGGAGGGCACGCAGGCAGCTGCCGTGGCGCGCATGCGCGCGGTGTGCGGCGACCACGCGCCCTGTCCCTCTGGCGCGAGGAGGGGGACGACTGGCGTCAGCCAGTCAGCTGGGCCGAGCTACTGGGCCGATCGGGTAAGTGGCCCAGGTAAGTCTCTCTCCCCTTTTCTGTTTTCTTTTCTAATTTTCTGACATTTGTTTGGTTTAATAAAAATACTAAACCATTTTATTTTATTATGCCAATTTTTATAGGAGCTAGATATATTATTCCAGAGCTCCTTTATAAATGGCATAATTTTTGGACCATATTTCATATATATAGAAATATATTTCCAATGCAAATATTTATCGAATTAATCCAAATGGCCAAAATAAATATCCATGAGCTCCTAAAAATATTGTTTTGATTTTTATCTCTGTCCAATAATTTTAGAGGGCATCATGAGCATTTTCTTGGACCCTTTTGGAGAAATTTTTATTTGGGTCATTTTTTAAAAAAATGATTCTGAGGGTTCCACCAATCCTCATTTCAAATTTAAATGAAATTTAAATATGATGCACAAATGGCTAGCTAGTCTAGATCATACCAGACTAGGGATGTGACATTCCAGTCATACGTTGTTATTTTATTCATCAACCCTTATCTAAGTGGCTTCTCACCTTAATGGATGTGTGATGTTAACTTTGGAATTCATTCGTTCGTTCCTTGTTCGAATGTATATTGGGAAGACTATATGTTGCAATTTCTATCCGTTGATTCAGCTTGTCTATCTGTTATCAAGATCCTAACGGATGTCACCCTCTTGAGGATGGGTCCTCCAACGCATCTGAATCCGTAATGCAATGAAACGAGTCAGGCGAACCCTTTGTCTCCGCCACCTCCTCCGCCTCTGGAAGCTGTCATGGCACCCACCAACGCCAATACTTAGATGCTTTTGCAACTCTTGCAAGAGCGCAACCAAGCTCAAGGCAACCAAAGGAATCAAGGCCAAGGGCATTTCAACAATCAACCTCAGTTTGCTACCCTCAACCAGTTTCTGGAAAATCAGCCAAAGTCTTTCAGCACTTGTGCCGAGGCCATGGATTCTGATGATTGGCTCGTGGACATCTGCAAGTGTTTTGAATGTAGCAATGCTAGGCCTCAGGACTATGTCAAGTTTGATTCTTCTCAGCTCAAGGACCAAGTTGCTGATTGGTATCAACTGTACAAAGATTCCAGAGGAGGTCGAGTGATTACCTGTGATGACTTCTGCCGGGATTTCAAAGCTCACCACATTCCAACAAGTGTTGTCAAGCATGAGGAATTCCTCAACCTCAAGCAAGGAAGCATGTCCATGTATCAATACAACATCCAGTTTCAGAAGCTTGCTCGCTTCACAAGGCAAGACGTCCTTGATGAAAAGAGCATGATTCGTCACTTCAGGGGTGGCCTCAGAGAGGAGCTGCAGTTAGCTCTCATTCTTGTTGAGCCTACTCATTTCGATCAGTTCTACAACATGGCCATCAAGCAAGAAGGTGCTTAGCTCAAGTGTGAGGCTTCTAAGAAGAGAATCAGGGATGCAGTTCAGTCTTCTTCTTCCTCACAAGTGGCAGCTAAGCAACAGAAGTTCTACATTCCTCCTCCTCCGTTTCGTCAGCCTTACCAGCAGAAGAACTCAGGTGGTCATGGATCTTCCCACCCACCCAACCGAAGCTATTAGAACAAGTCTTAGCCTCAAGTTCCAAGGACAGGTGGTCCTCCTCCACCTTTCCGCCCACTTTCAAAGGTCACTTGTCACAAGTGTGGTATGAAAGGGTATTACTCCAACAAGTGCTTCAACCAGAGGTGCCTTCCGCCTCCTCATCATGTTCGGTCAGCAAGCAATGCAGTTCCAAGTCTCCAAAGGTGAACATGATGAATCCAGCTCAAGTAGAGAATTCTTCAGAAGTGATCATGGGTTCTTTTCCAGTTAACTCTTCTCCTACAAAAGTATTGTTCGATTCATCGCATTGTTTCATGTCAGCACCGTTCTTTACCAAGCATGATTTCACTCCGGCATATTTGGATAGACCTCTAGAAATTGTTTCCCTGGGCAAGCACATGAGTTCTCATTTGATGGTTCCTGATGTCACCGTCAAGATGAACAACTATTCATTTCTGGCTTCCCCAATTGTTCTCGGCAATTCTGATATTGATCTCATTCTAGGCATGGATTGGCTTTATAAGCGTAAGGCTTCCCTTGATTGTGCTGCCAGGGAGATTAAATTGGCGCACCCTTCTAAGGATGTGATCATCTATGCCGCTCATGATGAAACCATTTGGTTCTTCTCTCTCAATGAGAAGGGCAAGATCGATGCTATTTCTCAGATTCCAGTTGTTTGTGAGTATCAAGATCTCTTTCCAGAAGAGCTTCCAGGTATGCCTCCTCACCAGCCAGTCGAGTTCGTTATTGATCTTGATCCCGGTACAGAACCCGTTTGCAAGCGCCCTTACAAGCTTGGCCCAAAAGAGCTGAAAGAATTTAAGAAATAACTCGATGAACAAGAACGTCTGGGTGTTATCAGACCAATTTCATCTCCATGGGGTTGTGGTGTTCTTTTTGTCCAGAAGAAGGATGGCACGAACCGACTTTGCATCGATTACCGTCCATTGAACAACAAGACAATCAAGAACAAATACCCACTTCCAATATCAACGAGTTATTCGAGCAACTTAAAGGTGCAAAGGTGTTCTCCAAGCTTGACCTCCGTATGGGTTATCATAAGATTCGCATTCATGAAGAAGATATCCCGAAGACGGTATTAAGAACAAGCTTTGGTTTTTATGAATATACTGTCATGTCTTTCGGGCTTGTCAATGCCCTTCCAACTTTCTCTTGCATGATGAACTTCATCTTCAACCCCTAAACAAATGAATTCGTCTTGGTGTATCTCGATTATATCTTGCTCTTCTCCAAGAATAAGAAGGATCATGCCAAACATTTGCGATTGGTGCTCAACAAGCTCAGAGAGTATCAATTCTAAGCGAAGTTTTCCAAATGTGAGTTCTGGCTTGATGAAGTTCTTTACCTTGGTCACATCATCTCCGCCAAAGGCATTGCTGTTAATCCCGAGAAGATTTCTGTAGTTGTGAATTGGGAACCTCCTCATAATGTAAAGCAGCTTCACAGTTTCCTTTGACTTGCAAGCTATTGCCGAAGATTCGTTGAGAATTTCTCTCAGATTGCAAAGCCTCTTTCCAACCTCCTCCACAAGCATGTCAAGTATGTCTGGACTCCTAAGTGTGACGTTGCCTTCAACACCCTCAAAGAGAAGCTAGTCCCGGATCCTGTCTTAACACCTCCTGATGAATCCAAACCATATGAAGTTTTCTGTGATGCCTCATTGCAAGGTCTCGGTGTTGTGTTAATGCAAGAGAAGAAAGTTGTGGCCTATACCTCTCGTCAGTTGAAGCCCAACGAAAGGAACTACCCCACTTATGATCTTGAGTTGGCGGCAGTTGTCCATGCATTAATAACATGGAGACATCTCTTGTTGGGAAGGCAAGTGGACATTTTCACCAATCACAAGAGCCTCAAGTATATATTCACTCAACCCAACCTCAACCTCCGCCAAACTCGTTGGGTCGAAATGATTCAAGAGTACAATCCAAGTATCGAATATACTCCGGGTAAGGCCAATGTGATTGCAGATTCTTTGAGCGGGAAGGCTTATTGCAACAGCTTAATTCTCAAGCCATTCCAGCCTGATCTTTGTGAAGCTTTCCACAAGCTCAACCTCCAAGTTGTTCCTCAAGGGTTTCTTGCCAACCTTCAAGTCAGTCCAACTCTGGAAGACCAAATTCATGAGGCGCAACTCCTCGATACCATGGTGAAGAAGGTGAAACATGGTGTTGCCAAGGGCTTACCCACACACAAGTGCTATCGCATTGATGACAGAGGCACTTTGTTATTTGAGGACCAGATTGTGGTTCCTAAAGGTGATCTAAGGAATGCCATAAGGAACAAAGCACACAATTCTCTTCTTTCCATTCATCCAGGCAGTTCGAAGATGTACCATGACCTCAAGCAGTCATTTTGGTGGACTCGAATGAAGTGAGAAATTGCTCAATTCATGAATGAATGTGATGTTTGCCGAAGGGTGAAAGCAGAACACCAATGACCAGCTGGTCTCCTCCAACCTCTTGCTATTCCAGAATGGAAGTTTGATCATATCGAAATGGACTTTGTCACTGTATTCCCTAAGTCCAAGCGTGGGAATGATGCTATCTTCGTTGTCATCGACAAGCTTACAAAAGTGGCTCATTTCCTCCCAATCAAAGAATCTATCCCAACAGCTCAGTTGGCAGAGTTATACACCTCCAGAATTGTCTCCTTGCACGGTATTCCGCAATTGATCTCTTCAGACCGCAGAAGCATTTGCACTTCTAAGTTCTAGGACTCCTTCCAGAAGGCCATGGGCACCAACATTCGCTTCAACACAACTTTCCATCCTCAAACAAGCGGCCAAGTCGAGCGAGTCAATCAAATCCTCGAAGACATGCTCAGAGCCTGTGCCATCTCTTTAGGTATGAAGTGGTAAGATTGTCTTCCATATGCCGAGTTCTCCTACAACAACAGCTTCCAAGCAAGTTTGGGCAAGGCCCCATTCGAAATTCTTTATGGCAGAAAGTGTCGTAATCCTCTCAATTGGTCCAAGGCTGGTGGACGCCAACTTCTTGGCAATGACTTGATCACAGAAGCTAAAGAAATGTGTAAAGTCATCCGAGAAAATCTCAAAGCCGCGCAATCGCGCCAGAAGAGTTACTATGATAGCAAGCACCATTACTTGGCTTTTGAGAACGAAGATCATGTCTACCTCCGTGTCTCTCAAATGAAAGGCACTCGTCGCTTCGGTATCAAAGGGAAGCTTGCCCCTAGATACGTGGGTCCTTTCAAGATCATTAGCAAAAGAGGCAACCTCGCCTATCAACTCGAGCTTCCGACAAACTTCGCAAATGTGCACGATGTGTTTCATGTGTCACAACTTCGCAAGTGCTTCAAGACACCTGAGCGCACTATCAACTTCGAAGATATTGACCTCCAAGAAGATCTGTCTTATCATGAGCATCCCGTGGCTATTCTTGAAGAAACCGAGCGCAAGACTCGCAACAAGTCAATCAAATTCCTGAAAGTTAAGTGGTCGCACCATTCCGACTGAGAAGCCACCTGGGAGCGCGACGATCACCTCCGTTACAAATATCCAGAGTTCTTTCAGTCCTAGATCTCGAGACGAGATCCTCTTGTAGTGGTGGAGTGTTGTAACACTCCGGATGTAACTTTCCATATTTGAACTCCAACTCTTGCCATTTCCGGCTATGCGATATGATATTTCCTTCGTGGTTGGGTTTTTGTCTCTCGTTATGGATTTGTGCTTGGTGTCATCTTGCATTCTCATCCTCATCATGTGCATGGTGTGATTTTCATACGTATTATGTTGTTGCATGTTCCATGAATGAATCTTGCATCATCACCACTTCTCCTTCCTTTCATTTCTTTCTTTTTGCAAGTGCACCTTTTACTCCTCCATTAATGTTCATCTTTTCCCCAATATTCAAGAATCTTGTCCTAAATCTCCCTGTCAAATTTTAGCTTTTTTTTAAGTTGTTTTGGTTGGGTTCAAAAAGACCTCAAGTTTGAATTATATTCAAACTTGTTTTATTTTTCTACCTCTAAAAATGGCCAAGGCAATTATTTCAAATACTAAAATATTTCAGGAGCATGGGAATATTTTCATATTTCCCAAATCCCTCTTCTATGTCCCTGGCCTTTTTCATTTTGTTTTTCTGTTTGAGGAAATTCGAATAAAAGAACAGGCTTACCTGGGGCTCTCTTTCACCAGCAGAGCAGAGCAGCAGCTCCAGCCGCGGCCCATCTAGCCCGCTAGCGCCGCTTTGCCCTCTTTCTCCCTCGCCAGGCCCGCTTGTCAGCGCCCCATGACCTCACACCTACCTGCTTCGTGTTTTTGTCATCTCTGTTTCTGAGAGAGAGCACACGCTCCCGTGCCGTGAGCTTCACGGACGTCAAGGCCATACCGTCTCTTCCGCTCCTTTTTAAGCCCCTGAGGCTCCCTAGGATTTCCCCTTTCTCCTCTCCATTTTCTCTGCCGCCGCCGCACAGGTAAGGGCACCCAAGCGCCCTGCTACTTCGCTTCCAATCACCATGGCCGAGGCGAGCAGGAGCTCTCCTCTGGTGTAGGAGCTCCAATGCCGGCCCCATCGTTATCCATGCGCAAGAGGAGACCTTCCCCATGTCGTTCCCGCACACAGCCGAGCCCGGATATGCCAAGTCTGACTACCTCCCCGTCGTCCTCTTCCTCCCCTGCTTCACGGACAGTAGCTCTGCCAAATTCAGAGCCTCCTCCCGTTGCCTCCAGCGCGTCTCCGCCGACCTCGTCATGCCCTAGGGTGATTTGGGTTACTCAACTCCCTATCCCATCCATTCCATGGCATGTAGGCACCCATAGGACTCGTCCGATCCGTGTCTTTGACGCGCTCGCAGTGCTCCGGCAAAGCCTGAAGATGATGTTGTGCGTATCTTTGCTGTAGCGCACCCACTCGTCCCCGCGCTCCTATTCTAGCCTAGGCGCGTTCTCCTTGCTGCGCTGGCATTGCCCGCGCAATCGCTCCTGCAGCGCAGTATCCCCGCGCGAGCACCAGGCCTCGCCTAGCCCCATGCCTTAGCCACCGAGGCGAGCACAAGCTCGTCCTCGGGAGGGCCCACACGCGCATGTTCCTTTCCTTCTCCGCTTGCACGCGCATGACCTTACCCCCATTCTGCACGCCCGCCGGTGCTCTGCAGCTGCAGAAGTCGCCGCCTTTGCTTGCCGTCGATGCCGGAACTCTGCTGTGCATTTATGGCGTTTTTTCCAGGACTGGGTCTCTCTCTGTTTAAAGGGAGATGCACCCCTTCTTGATCACAAGCCGGGCTTGTAGCATTGGTTGCTCCCGCTCCCTCTGAAGTAATAGGTCTCAGGTTCAAGCCCCAGGTTCTGCATATTTTGATGTGTCCTTTCTACTCTTCATTGTGACATTGACGCTCGGCCCCACTGTCATACACACACCCTCTTAGGCCCACTGTCATACCAACACGCACACAGCTGCCTCCCTTTCTTTATTTTTTGTTCCTATTACCCCGCGCTTTCCATTTATGGAAAGTGCCCATTTCCCATTTGGGGCAGAACCAAATCTGGACATTCCAGATTAGGCAATTTCCTTTTCTGTCTATTTCCATTTCGGGCAGCTTCTAAAATATGCGTTTTGTGGGTATCCTTCTATAGTAACCCCAACATATTATATATGTTTTCAGGGTAGAAAAATCCAATGAATCCAGTGGTGGCTTTAGTTTCTGCATTTGAGCAAGTTTGCACACATGTCATTTTACATCATGTTGTTGTTTTGTCTTTCATGTGTATAATTATGCAAATATGCTATGGGGTAGTTCTGCACATGAACATGCTCTTCATCATGCCTACTTGCTGCTAGAATTAAGCTCATGCCATGACATGTTTCAGTTTGAGTTAAATAAGCTTGCAAACATGCTGTCATGAATTTGTTTCTGCCATGACTAAATTCTACCAAGTCTGGGTCTGTTTATGTCACTCGCCATGTTTGCATTGATGCTATCATCATTTCTGTAGATATTTGGAGCATATTCACTAAGTGAGTTTTGTCAAGTGCATTTAGTACTAGCATGCCATGCTCTTGTTTGCCATGATATATTGTTGTAGCATATTTAAACTTTGCTCACAAGTTGTTATGTTGTTGTTTTCCATAGATTGCATTCATCTTGTTTGGCTTGTCATTTTCAAACCGTGCATCCATTTCCGGTGGTCTTCATATAGATTTCATTCAAAATCTCCCAACCTACCCAGTGGCATGCTTGGTTTGCCAAGTTGATGCCACGATCATCCTTCCCCTTCCAGGGTACCATATGCATTGCACATCATATCTTGCATCCTATGCTATGACTTGCATCATGTTGCTTGCGCATTGCATCGTGATTGATTGTTGTTCCATTGCTTGTGTTCTTACTCTGGGTAGAGCCAGGAGACGAGTTCATGAACAAGGATCCTGTTGAGTACGCTAACGAGGAGCAAGCTTTCGACAATTCTGAGAACTTTGCAGGCAAGATGACCAATAACCTCGATATCACCTCTATCTTTGCTTGCCAGTTATTCATTCTATCACTATGTCGCTAGTAATTCATCATATCTTGCATCCTATGCTATGACCATTACCCTTGTCTACCACTTGTTATATCATGCCTCCCATATTGCCATGTCAAGCCTCTAACCCACCTTCCTAGCAAATCGTTGTTTGGCTAAGTTACCGCTTTTACTCAGCCCCTCTTATAGCATTGTAAGTTGCAGGTGAAGTTGAAGATTGCTCCATGTTGGAACATGTTTATGTTGGAATATCACAATATCTCTTATTTTAATTAATGCATCTATATACCTGGTAAAGGGTGGAAGGCTCGGCCTTCTGCCTGGTGTTTTGTTCCACTCTTGCAGCCTTAGTTTCCGTCATACCGGTGTTATGTTCCTTGATTTTGTGTTCCTTACACGGGTGGGGTTATGGGACCCCCTTGACAGTTCGCTTTGAATAAAACTCCTGCAGCAAGGCCCAACATTGGTTTTACCATTTGCCTAACATAACTAAAATTTAAATAGGGGATTTTCTCCGGACCCCTAGTTTCTTAAACAACCCCCCCCGGGCCAGTGCTCCTTTGAGTGTTGGTCCGAAATGGACAGACTGCGGGGCCACCCCGGGGCAACGCGAGGTCTAGTTTTACTCGTAGGCTAACCTATCTGTTATACCCTGAGAACGAGATACGTGCGGCTCCTATCGGGATTTGTCGGCACACTGGGAGGTCTTGCTGGATTAGTTTTACCATTGTCTAATCGGGTTGTTCCGGGAGAAGGAATTTCCTTCGTTGATCGTGAGAGCTTATGATGGGCTAAGTTGGGACACCCCTGCACGGTATAAACTTGCGAGAGCCGTGCCCGTGGTTATGTGGCAGATGGGAATTTAATATCCGATTGTAGAGTTCTTGACAATTGACTTAATTAAAACGCATCAACCGTGTGTGTAGCCGTGATGGTCTCTTCTCAGCGGAGTCCGGAAAGTGAACATGGTTTGGGTTATGTTTGAACATAAGTAGTTTCAGGATCACTTCTTGATCACTTCTACGACCGTGGCGTAGTTTCTCATCTTACTCTTGTACTCGTAAGTTAGCCACCATATTTGCTTAGCGCTTGCTGCAACTCCACCTCATTACCTTATCCTACCCATAAGCTTAAATAGTCTTGATCCCGCTGGTTTTGAGATTGCTAAGTCCTCGTGACTCACAGATACTACCAAAACAGTTGTAGGTGCCCATGATACCAGTGCATGTGATGTTACCGAACTCAAGTGGGAGTTCGACGAGGACCATGGTCGTTACTATGTTTCGTTTCCTGATGATCAGTAGTGGAGCCCAGTTGGGACGATCGGGGATCTAGCACATGGGGTTATCTTCTTTTCTTTTGGATTTGACCATAGTCGGTCTATGTGTGCATTTTGGATGATGTATGACTTATTTAAGTATTGTGTGAAGTGGCGATTCTAAGCCTGTCCCTTTCTTGTTTATTACATGGGATTGTGTGAAGATGGCCCTTCTTGCGACAAAACCACAATGTGGTTATGCCTCTAAGTCGCGCCTCGACACGTGGGAGATATAGCCGCATCGTGGGTGTTACACCACTCCTCCCTCCCTCCTTCCTACCCCTCCTCCCTCCCTCCTTCCTACCCCTCCTCCCTCCCTCCTTCCTACCCCTCCTCCATCCCTTCTCTCTGTTCTTGTAGAACTTAGGTAGTTTAAATATAGATTTTAGAATGTAGACATTGTAGAATGTAGGTTTTGTAATAGAATAATTTTTTAGCCTATTGTAGGTGTTTTGAAAAGAATAGAAAATTTTAGGTCTTTTGATTAGAAATTTAGTAATGGAAAACTTTTAGTCGGCAGAATTTGAAAAAATGTTCTGTACTTGTTATATTCTAAACTTAGGGCATATTTTTAGGGTTTATTAAAAGAAATAATAATAGTGGATGATGATGTAGATGTTTTAGGTATAGAAAATTTTGAATAGATGATGATGTCAATTTTTTAGTAGAACTAGTTTATTTAGTGTTGCTCAAGAATTTCTCATATGATGTAGATATAAACATGTATATCTAGTGTTGCTGAAATGGGATATGAGCTTGCCCAAGTGACCATGTTTGCCCGCGTGGCCAATGTTTTTCCGGAGTGTTGATTAAATTCCGTTCCGGCAAATTTCAGGCGCTCGATATGTCCTTCTTAGCAAAGGTCATGCCAGATTTTTTCTCTGAAGTGGATTGTTAATCCTTTTCTAATATTGCTTTAGGAAAATGGCGCCACCACCACCACCACCACCATCTCAACTTTGCAAGTCAAGATGTGCCAGCAGCCTTGCAATTCGCATGTTGTTCAGCATCTACTTCCAGCCAAGTTTTCTTCCTGCGGCGGTAACGAAATATATGAAACTTGTAACAACTATTTTGTTTTTAGTGTTATTGAAATTAATGCATTGTGTATACACAGATCGTTGCATGCAATGTGAGGTCCGAATTCTACAAGCTGACTGGAGACACTATGACCTTTGAGCCTCCTGGGGGGCCCTACACTATGAAGGTCGAGAAAGGATGAAATATGTCGCAGATGGGAGGAGATGGATGGGACCGTTTCATCTCCCACATGGTATCACTGGTGGTGAGTTGATCAGCTTATCCTTCAGAGCAGAAAGACCCAAGCTGGCCATCATTTATCTCAACACGGATGAAGATGATGAGGACCCACTTGGTGAAGCCATCTATAGTCGAAGAATAAGGCCGGGCGAGGAGGAGGTGTGCAACCTATGGGACATAATTCCGCCACGTGCTGACTTTGTCGGCGTGCCATTCGTGACCCGCCTGACAAGTACCATGGTTGGTCGGCATGTTATGGTATGTTATACTTATTATAGTAATTTCATTATATGTTTTATTGTTATACTTACAAATGCAAATTATCTGTATGTAGAATCTGATGATATGCATAGTGTCGAATCCAATGATATGCTTAGTGTAGAACCGATTACATGCTTACTTAGTGTAGAGTCCAATGATATGCTTAGTGAATCCGATGATATGCTTAGTGTAGAGTCCAATGATATGATGTGTAGAAGCTAGCCGATGACATGCTTAATTAGTCTAGAGTACAATGACATGCTTACTGTTTGATCGATGACATGCTTACTGTTCGATCCATACTTATTACTATAATCCAAGCTTAGTAGAAATATAGTAGTGTTGGGGAACGCGGTAATTTCAAAAAAAAATCCTATGATCACGCAAGATCTATCTAGTTGAAGCATAGCAATGAGAGGGGAGAGTGTGTCCATGTACCCTTGTAGACCGAAAGCAGAAGTGTTTAGTTAACGCGGTTGATGTATTCGAAAGTCTTCGTGATCCAACCGATCCAAGCACCGAACATACGGCACCTCCCCGTTCATCACACGTTTAGCTCGATGACGTCCCTCATACTCTTGATCTAGTTGAGGCCGAGGGAGAGATTTGTCAGCATGACGACGTCGTGACGGTGATGATGAAGTTACCGGAGCAAGGCTTCGCCTAAGCACTACGACGATATGATCGAGGTGTGTAACTGTGGATGGGGGCACCGCACACGGCTAAAATAATTGTCAACTTGTGTGTTCTAGGGTGCCCCCCTGCACCTGTATATAAAGGATCAAGGGGGAGGCCGGCCGGCCCTCTAGGGCGCGCCAAGGGGGGAGGAATCCTCCTCCTAGTGGGAGTAGGACTCCCCCCTTTCCTAGTCCTACTAGGAGAAGAAGGAAGGTGGGGGGGGGGAAGGAAGGAGGGGGCTCCGCCCCTCCCCCTAGTCCAATTCGTACTAGGCCCATGGGGGGGGCGTGTGGCCAGCCCCTGGCTGCCCCTCTCTCTCTCTCCCTTAGCCCAATAAGGCCCATTACTTCTCCGGTGGTTCCGATAACCCTTCCAGCACTCCGGTTATATCCAAAACTTCTCCGGAACACTTCCGGTGTCCGAATATAGTCGTCCAATATATCAATCTTTATGTCTCGACCATTTCGAGACACCTCGTCATGTCCGTGATCACATTCCGGAACAATCTTCGGTACATCATATCACATAAACTCATAATATCAATCGTCATCAAACGTTAAGTGTGCGGACCCTATGGGTTCGAGAACTATGTAGACATGACCGAGACACGTCTCCGGTCAATAACCAATAGCAGAACCTGGATGCTCATATTGGTTCCTACATATTCTATGAGATCTTTATCGATCAAACCGCATAACAACATATGTTGTTCCCTTTGTCATCGGTATGTTACCTGCCCGAGATTCGATCGTCGGTATCTCGATACCTAGTTCAATTGTGTTGTCGGTAAGTCTCTTTACTCATTCTGTAATTCTTCATCCTGCAACTAACTCATTAGTCACAATGCTTGAAGGCTTATAGTGATCATATTACCGAGAGGGCCCAGAGATACCTCTCCGAAACATGTGGTGACAGATCCTAATCTCAATCTATGCCAACCAAACATACACCTTCGGAGACACCTATAGAGCACCTTTATAATCACCCATTTATGTTGTGACGTTTGGTAGCACACAATGTGTTCCTCCGGTATTCGGGAGTTGCATAATATCATAGTTTGAGGAACTTGTATATGTCATGAAGAAAGCAGTAGCAATGAAACTAACACGATCATAATGCTAAGCTAACGGGTGGGTCATGTCCATCACATCATTCTACTAATGATGTGATCCCGTTCATCAAATGACAACACAAGTCTATGGTTACGAAACATAACCATCTTTGATTAACGAGCTAGTCAAGTAGAGGCATATTAGGGACTATATGTTTTGTCTATGTATTCACACATGTACTAAGTTTCCGGTTAATACAATTCTAGCATGAATAATAAACATTTATCATGAATTATGGAAATAAATAATGACTTTATTATTGCCTCTAGGGCATATTTTCTTGAAGTACTGTTTTTGGTAGTGTAGAAATCTATACTTAGTAGAAATATATTTACAAGAGTATGTGTGAGGCTATTTATTAATTGACATGTTTTTCTTATTCAGAAATTGCCAAAGAGCCTATCTATGAGTTTTGGAATTGAGCCTCATGAAGAAGGCTCTGCTGGAATACGCCTTACCACAAGGGGCTCCGTCACAACTTGTGCGTACGGCGTGGACACGGACGGTCGCACACACTTCAGCTCGGTTGGGTGGCAGAACTTCCTCGTTGGCAAGAATCTTCGTGTTGGACAGGCCATCCTAATTACTATCAAGAACACCCACCGCCATGGCTTGAGGATCATGGTCATCGTCGATATCATCTAGAACTACATATGTGTGTGGCTGTATGACTACTCTAGTAGACTGCTATATGCTGTATGACTACCTAGTACTGCTTATCATATATGCTACTGTATGAACCATATATGTGTGTGAGGATGCATGTTCACTATATATGAGTACCTATAATGCTTACTGATATTGTATGACTACTGTATGACTATATGGTATTGTGGTTAATGATATTGTTATCTGGTATATGTGAAATTGCAGTTTATTGAAACGGGGTACTGTTCTAGATCAATAGGAAGCAGGGAAAAAATGTTGAAAGATACAGCAGTAGCGCAGACAAAGAAAAGCACTATAGCTACTTAGTAGCGCATGTGGCAAAAGCGCTGCTGATATAGTCAATAGTAGCAGCGCGGGTACATTGAGTGCTACTACTAGTTAGTTGTAGTGCCTTATCAGTAGCACAACCGCCTGCGCTACTGATAGTGTTAAAACCCGCACTACTACTAGGGTTTTCCCTAGTAGTGCTAGTGTTCACGTTTGACCAGGTCAACGTTGACTGCCCAATAAGTGTTGACTGGGTCCCACATGTCAGCTTCTGGTGCACTGGCTGCACTGGACCAGGTGCACAGAGCCTTTTCATGTGTATTTTTGAAATTGATTAATTTTCCAGGATTTTCAGAATATTGTTAAAACTTTGTAAATTAATATAAAATAATCCGTAAGTCGGATGAAAATACTTTGTACATGAAAGTTGCCCAGAAAAACATGACGAATACGGTTACACACACTGTTTGTCGGCCACATGTCCCTAGCACAACGAACATGCAACCACCCCCCTCCGGTTCGTTTGTCCGAAAATACCAAACTTCGGGAAAACATTCCCAGATGTTTCCCCCTTCGCCAGTATCGCCTAGTACCGCATTAGGTCGCCCCCTAGCACTATGTTTTGTCATGTTATGTTCTGTGATGCCTTGTTTGCTCCGTATTTAATATTTCTCCCCCCTCTTCTTATCCGGTAGACACCGAGACTGACGCTCATGGCCCTGAGTACAAGTATGTCGATGACGACCCTTCCTTCTCAACAGGCGAGCAAACCCCTTTCGATCAACAAGATATTGCCCACTCTCTTCTCTCTTATTCTTGCATTATATTTTCTACTGTTGTTGATTCGATAGCTCCTATTATGTTGCATAGCCTATCATTGTGGCCACTATTGTTACCTTTACCCGCAATCCTAAATGCTTAGTATAAGATGCTAGTATTTCAACAGTGGCCCTACATTCTTGTCCATCTGCCATGCTATACTATCGGGTCGTGATCACTCGGGAGCTGATCACGGGTATATACTATGTATATTACACATGATACATGTTGTGACTAAAGTCGGGTCGTCTCGTAGAGTACCCGCAAGTTACTCGGATATGGGGCTGAAAGGATAGGTGGTTCCATCAAGGTAGTGGTGGACCTGGGTTCCCGACGGCCCCTGAGTGTTACTTTGAGGCGGGTGGGCCTGGTCCCTGGTCGGCGTTCGCGGATACATCAAATAACATGCTTAACGGGATCTTGGTATTTGATCTGAGGTGGGTCGTTAAACTTATATGCACTAACCGCCACATGGGACAAGATATGGGCAACCGACGTCGTGGTAATAGCCGAAGCCTTCTTGATGTCAGCGACTGAGCGGCACATGCCGGATTGGACTGGAACACCTACTCTTGTATTAGGGAGGCTAGGTCTACTTCCGGTCGCATTCGCAACATGCAGGTGTGCAACGGGCAATGGGCCAGACCCCTGTGCGCTTAGGATTTAGATCGGCGTGTTGACCTCTCTATTGATGTCAGGACCCCGACTCAATGCCACATCGATCTAGCATGTAACACCTCATATCACTTTGCGGCCTCACGCACGGTATTCCCACGGGTGTCGCCTTACCTTTGCCCGGGACCGTTTGCGCCTTTTGGCACACGTATATGACAGTGTCACTAGCATCCATATGATAAGGAGCCCGGGGCTGACATGGCTAGTCGTAAACCCAAAGTGGCACAGACTTACAGGGACAGGCATCCATGACCCAGCATCGAACGTGTCGGTCATCAGCGAGTGAATCCAGGCTGTAGCACTGGGCTAGCAGGACTCCGGTGAACTGGGCTGTAGCGGGCTAACAGGACTCCGGTATTCATCGCGTGACATTTCCCCGAAGGGACAGACACAGGAACGAAGAAGGACACATGCCGGCCAGCCTAAGTGTTCCGGAGCAGTAGCAAGCTACCATGGCTCGGTGGAAACACTAGGAGACATTTCCCGATAAGAGAGGCTACTAAAGATAAACAACTAGATAGTCAGATCCCACACATACCAAGCATTTCAATAACATACACACAATATGCTCGATATGTGCAAACACAACATGACTCTACGACTCAAGTAATTTATTCAATAGGCTCCGAGGAGCGAGATATTACAAACAGGGGTCTCATGACCCAACATTCAGAGCATACAAATCAAAGCACAAGCGGAAGCTATCATGTCTGGGTACAGACATCTATAAATGAAAAAGGCTGAGAAGCCTCACTATCTATCAGATCCTGCCGAGGGCACAAGATCGTAGCTGAGGTAACAAGCTAAACGTCGAAGTCCACGTGGAACTACTAGTGAGACTGAAGTCTCTCTGCAAAAACATAAAATAGGCAAACGTGAGTACAAATGTACCCAGCAAGACTTACATCAGAACTAACTACATATGCATCATTTTCAACAAGGGGATGGTGGGGTTTAACTGCAGCAAGCCAGCTTTGACTCGGTGGCTATCCTAAACTACGACTGCAAGCGACTCTTTTGAGGTGGCGCACACGAGTCCACATATTCACCATATCAATATACCACTATGGATCCGCTCCCGTCTCCCTACGAGAACGCCATCCATAGCACTCACGCTTATCTTGCGCATTTTAAAGTATCCACTTTCACTTGTCTATGAACTGATATAAGCAATCCAGAAGTCCTTTTCCGCGGACACGGCTATTCGAATAGATGATGTTAACCCTGCAGGGGTGTACTTCTTCATACATGTTTCCACCACTTAGCGTCTGCACACGACATGTGCTCGGCAGACTTCAAGCGAAAGCCGACGTGGGTGTAGACCACGACCTACCTAAACACTCAAGTCTCTAGTCCAGGTTTATCGCCTATTCGAGTTCCATCCATGAGGAGATCCGGCCGGAGTTTCGCTCACAGCCCCAAACGATGTGAACAGGGTTCCCGAGATACCAAACGGGCATCCGGTACACCGTGCCACGTACCTACCGCATCACAGCCCACCCCTACGGTCAGCGCTGTCCACGGCCTCCAGTAAGCTACAAACACCAGAAACTACTTGCAACTCCTGGACAGAGGACTAGGGTGATTAAGAAGTCGAGCGGGGTCATATTTCAGGGCCCAATGTATGGTAGTAGCTGAATCATGGATCACAAACACAGAACTCAGTTCCTGAGGACGGCTTCAATGAGACAACCCACCATGTACTCCTACATGGCCTCTCACCGACACCTTTTACCAAATCGTGTTCACACACTTAGCTCACACACAGTAGGACATGTTCACCCGCCTCTGATTCATCCCCGATGAATCAGACCTGACTCAACTCTAAGCAGTAGCAGGCATGACAAACAAGCATGAATGAGTAGGCACAACAGGGCTCAAACAATTCCTACTCATACTAGTGGGTTTCATCTATTTACTGTGGAATGACAGGTCATGCAAAGGATAAAGGGGTTCAGCTACCGCAGCAGGTAACAGATGAATCGTTGTTGTCCTAATGCAGTAAAAGAGAGCAGGAGCGAGAGAGTAGGATTGTATCGGAATGAACAAGGGGGAGGAGGTGGGCTGGGCCGGCCAGGTGGGGGGGGGGAGCTGGGCCGGCTACAGGTAAGTGGCCCAGGTACTTCCTTCTCTCTCTCTCTCTTTTATTTCTATTTCAGTTCTGTTTTCTTTTTTTTTAATTCTTTTGCCACTGTTTTGAATTAAAATAATAATTCAAACAATGCCAAAGCTCCTCTGAATATTTTATATTGCTAGATGGACTTTTCCAAAAGCTTATAAAATATTTCAGGGGGTATTTGAAATTATATTCTAATTATATGAATATAATTCAAATTCAAATAGCTAATGAATTAAATCCAAAGTCCCAAAAATAAATCCTTAAAAATGTTCAATATTTTGGTTGGGACCAGAACCCTTACCAAAAATTATCAAACATTTAAGAAGAGCCTTTTGGAGCAATGAATGAGATTTCTAGGGTTTTTGCCCCTCTTTTATTTAGGGTTTTGAGGCTTCCAATATTCCTCAATTCAAGTTTCAAAAATATAGACATGATGCACACATGAAGCTAGCCTAGAGCAATGCCAGAAGCTAGGGATGTGACAACTCACCCCCACTAAACAAGAATCTCGTCTCGAGATTCAAGCGTAGGGTAGGATGAAGGGGAAACGCAAACTAGTACAATCTTCACGATCCAGGGTGCACTTCAGTTGAACGTTGATTCATTCACCATCATTGTCTTGATGTCTTGTTCTGAGAACTCCAGTTATTATGACAATGAGAGGAGAAGGAGACTCTAGAAGGATCGATCTTCTTGAAGGTCGAACAACTCAGGATTAACTCACAGAATGAGACATAGCAACATCTCTCGAGCTGAGAGACGAAGCACGCACCCATAGGAATGGAGTGAAGCAGATGACAAGGGTTCACTAGGTAGACAACAATTCCACACCTAAGAGGGTGGTGAACGGTTGTCAACGTAGCGAGGAGTTGAGTTGCCATGATACCACAACGAGACACCTTCGGAACCGTGACTCGTAAATATCTCCCCTTAAGTGGCAAAAGAATTACCTTTGATTCAGAGATCATTGAAACTCTTTATACCAGCTTAAGGCACTATGACTCTATGACAACATGGCATCACAACATGACTCTATGACTCAAGTAATCTATTCAATAGGCTCCGAGGAGCGAGATATTACAAACATGGGTCTCATGACCCAACATTCAGAGCATACAAATCAAGCACAAGCGGAAGCTATCATGTCTGAGTACAGACATCTATAAATGAAAAAGGCTGAGAAGCCTGACTATCTACCAAATCCTGCCGAGGCACAAGATCGTAGCTGAGGTAACAAGCTAAACGTCGAAGACCACGCGGAAATACTAGTGAGACTGAAGTCTCTCTGCAAAAACATAAAATAGGCAAACGTGAGTACAAATGTACCCAGCAAGACTTACATCAGAACTATCTACGTATGCATCATTATCAACAAAGGGGATGGTGGGGTTTAACTGCAGCAAGCCAGCTTTGACTCGGTGGCTATCCTGAACTACGACTGCGAGTAACTCTTTTGAGGTGGCGCACACGAGTCCACATATTCACCATATCAATACACCACTATGGATCCGCTCCCGTCTCCCTACGAGAACGCCATCCATAGCACTCACGCTTATCTTGCGTATTTTAGAGTATCCACTTTCACTTGTCTATGAACTGATATAAGCAACCCAAAAGTCCTTTTCCGCGGACACGGCTATTCGAATAGATGATGTTAACCCTGCAGGGGTGTACTTCTTCATACATGTTTCCACCACTTAGCGTCTGCACACGACATGTGCTCGGCAGACTTCAAGCGAAAGCCGACGTGGGTGTAGACCACGACCTACCTAAACACTCAAGTCTCTAGTCCAGGTTTATCGCCTATTCGGGTTCCATCCATGAGGAGATCCGGCCGGAGTTTCGCTCACAGCCCCAAACGATGTGAACAGGGTTCCCGAGATACCAAACGGGCATCCGGTACACCGTGCCACGTACCTACCGCATCACAGCCCACCCCTACGGTCAGCGCTGTCCACGGCCTCCAGTAAGCTACAAACACCATAAACTACTTGCAACTCCTGGACAGAGGACTAGGGTGAATAAGAAGTCGAGCGGGGTCATATTTCAGGGCCCAATGCATGGTAGTAGCTGAATCATGGATCACAAACACAGAACTCAGTTCCTAAGGACGGCTTCAATGAGACAACCCACCATGTACTCCTACATGGCCTCTCACCGACACCTTTTACCAAATCGTGTTCACACACTTAGCTCACACATAGTAGGACATGTTCACACACCTCTGATTCATCCTCGATGAATCAGACCTGACTCAACTCTAAGCAGTAGCAGGCATGACAAACAAGCATGAATGAGTAGGCACATCAGGGCTCAAACAACTCCTACTCATGCTAGTGGGTTTCATCTATTTACTGTGGCAATGACAGGTCATGCAAAGGATAAAGGGGTTCAGATACCGCAGCAAGTAACAGATGAATCGGTGTTGTCCTAATGCAGTAAAAGAGAGCAGGAGCGAGAGAGTAGGATTGTATCAGAATGAACAAGGGGGTTTTGCTTGCCTGGCACTTCTGAAGATAACATTGAGTCTTCATCAGTGTCAACGATCACATCATCGGTATCACGTCTATCGAGAGGGGACAAATACCGGCAACACAGAAGGGAACACAATCAATGCAATGCACAATATGATGCATGATCATGACATGGCAAAATGAATGTGTTTTGGGCTAATGCAACTAGCAACAGATTAAATGAAGTTGGTTTGAATACAAGATTCAAATTCAAACTCCATATGTGATTATTCAAATGCCATTTAATTGATTTGTGCTAAACAGCAGCTATAAGTTGTTCTAACATGCACGAAAATGGTACAGATCGATTCCTTGAATTTTTCTGATAATTTTTCATATATAATTTATTTAATTTGGAGTTACGGTTAAATTTCTATGAATTTTAGAAGTTTTAGGCATTTTCTGGAATTAATAAATCATTTTTGATTTATTTTAATTCCAGAAACAATACTGCGTCAGCATGACGTATTAGTGACGTCAGCAGGTCAACGTGGCTGGTCCAGGTCAAACCTGACGGCTGGGACCCGCACGTCAGTGTAACAGGCAGGGACAGAGGCTGACTGGTGGGTTTGGTCAATGCTGACATGGCAAAGTCAACGTGATAGGCGGGGCCCTCTGAGATTAGTGCTAATTTAACAGAAAGGTTAAACTAATTAATTAGGCACGGGGGCCCACTTGGCAGTGGCTCTAGTGGGTGATTAACGGGGTGTTTACGCCCTAATTAGGTGGCCACGTCGGCGAGTGACGCCGGCGACCACGGCGACGGCGAGACCTCGCCGGAGTTGCTCGGGACGGCGCTACGGCCCGCGGCTGGTCGCGCTGAGGGCACCAAGAGTGAGCCCGTGCTCCCGCGCATCTAGGGGGACCCACGAGAGGGCGTGGGGTGGCCGGAGTTGAGCGCGGCATCGACCCCGGCGGCGGCCGGAGCTCGGGGGTTCGCGGGACCGGCGCTGCGGTGTGCAAACAAGATGGTTGTCGCGCTAGTTTTACTCTACGGGACGCAACGAGTGCAACGGACGCATGCGTGGGACCAAGAGGTCACCGGAGCTTCACCGGCGACGAGCCCGTGCGGCGGAGCGTCTCGGCTCTGGTGGAGGGAGCGGCTAGGGGGCGAATTAGGCAACGAGGCATGGGGGAAACGATGCAGCGGCTCACCGCGGTTCTTCTGGTGCTACTGGCGAGGCAGGGGAGGCACGGGGTCCGGCGAATCGACGGCGGCGGTCCTCGGTGGCCGAGGAGGGGAAAAGCGTCGGGACGGCGCTTCGGGGCTTCTCCGGTCGCGTGAGTCGACAGGGAGGTCGAGGGAGGCACTGCGGAGCTCAGGAGCACGTCAGGGAGGAGAGGGGGTGGTGGTGGCCATGGGTACGGCGACGATGACGGCGAGCTCCGCTCGGTGGTGTGCGCGAGAGGGAAGAAGAGGAGGGAATGGGGTCCAGGGGGAGAGAGGAGAGGTGCAGGGGGCGAGGGGGAGTGCGTGGCGTGAGGGGGAGGCTCGGGAACGCCTCGGTGGAAGCAGGAGGTGGCCGAGGCGGCATCGGCGCTCGCCACCGAGCTGCTTCGGTGCGAGGGGAGGAAGATGACAAGGGGGAGGAGGTGGGCTGGGCCGCTGCTGGCTGCACAGTGTTGGGCCAGGTAAGTGGCGCCAGGTAAGTCCTTCTGCTCTCTCTCTTCTACTCTTTTTTTTCTATTTAATTCTGTTTTCTATTTTCTGTAGTTTGTTTTGATTTAGTTTTAGACACTAAACCATTTTATAAAATCCTGGAAATAGTTATGTGGCTAGGACTAAAATAGACCAAACCACATAAAATGTTCCAGTAATTATTGGACATATATTATTTATATATCAAATATATATCCAATGCAAATAGCTATTTATTTAATTCAAAGGCCCAAAATAATTAACTCTGAGATACCAAAAATATTGTTTTGAGTTTTACCTCTTTGCAATATTTTCAGAGACTAAGAGGAACATTTTCTTGGACTTCTTTGAGGAGATTTTAATGTTGATCATTTTTAGAAGGTTTCTGAGGCTTTGAAAATTCCTCAATTCAAATTTCATTTGAATTAAAACATGATACTCACATGAGGTCTAGCCTAGTGCATAACAGGACCAGGGATGTGACAACTCACCCCCACTAAACAAAAATCTCGTCCCGAGATTCAAGCATAGGGTAAGGTGAAGGGGGAACGCAAACTAGCACAATCTTCATGATCCAGGTTGCACTTCATAGGAACGTTGTTTCGATCACCATCTTTGTCTCGACGTCTTCCTCTGAGAACTCCAGCTAACATGACAACGAGAGGGGAAGGGGACTCTAGAAGGACTGATCTTTCGAAGATCGAACAACTCAGGATTAACTCACGGAATGAGACATAGAACCATCTCTCGGGTTGAGACACGAGATACACATCAAGAGGGGTGGAAAGAAACGGATGACGAAGGTTCACTAGGTGGACAACAATTCCACACTTAAAAAGGTGGTAAACGATTGTCAACGTAGCAAGGAGTTGAGTTGCCATGAAACCACATCGAGACATCTTAGGAATGGTGACTCGTAGAAATATCTTAAGTGGCAAAAAGAATTACCTTTGATATAGAGATCACTGAGACTCTTTATACCAGCTTAAGGCAATCATAATCGATCATTTAGAGGGGTTCGGTAGAATGGCATACTCAAACTTGGATGATGTGGATTACCTTGTTGAAGACAACGTAATGGATGATTTTGCTTATCACCGGAAATGGAAGAGACCCATGGTAGAATGGCACATTGGCGGTGCAAGCTGGGAACAAAATGCAAATGATGGGAATGATTCTAGTAACTGGGGAGAACCCAACAATAGAGAGTGGATTCACTGTTTGAAAGGGTCATAGCATTGCCGAGGAAACTGAGAGGAATCCCAGTTAGAGCCGATGATAACACGTAGCGCTTGTGCGTGCTCTCAAGAACTTGAGCATTTCCATAATCATCAAGGTTTTACCAATATCCGTGTCAAGGATTCTGGCAACACAACTTACTACCATGATGAATAGCGATGGACGATGCAGATGCAAAGGAGGATAACACTTTCTCAGATTTCATCTTAGCGAGCCAAGGAACAAAATCTGGACGATCGACCGAGAGACATTTAGCACTCCGCTTCTAATGTTCTCCTTGATGTGCTAGCGTAACCCATTCATAGATATGGTTTGATATCTAGAACATCAAGTAAAAAGGTCGGACTTCGGGATCTCAAAATCCATAGGAGCAACTAGGGAGTAAATCCTACGAAATCCCTATGGGGAGGTGGCCAACTTCCTCAATCAAGATATTATAATAACAGGTCTTCCGGCTGGGTGTGTTGGCCACGACATCCACTTTACCAGTTTTCAAGGGACCGATATTATAATTCTTGGGAAATATTCCAACCATCATATCTGCCTGAGATTCAGATCTGGTTGGTGTCAGGATATTCCAGACTCATCGAGTCTAGGAAGAAAGATGAAAGTTTGCAACACAATTCGACGAGACAACGCTGCGAGATTCTCGGGGAATGAACTACGATGGTAAGCTCCAAAACATGAGCCGGTTCTGCTACAAACATGTGAACATGTTGTCCAAGACAAGCATGACCACAAAGTAGTCTTATAATAAAATACTACCGAGTTCAGGTGGGGAACCATCATTAATGACATCGACGTCTCCACGCGTGGAAGTCCAAAGAGTTCACCTTGGACAGACTCCTTTATCTTTGAACAACTCAATCAGTGGCTTGGTGTGCTCGGAACACATATGGAATGAAGGTTGCAAGTCTCCAGACCACAGAATACTTCGCACGTATGCATGACTGACTTGGGATGATTCCAGAGGAAGCAACATTGACTTTCTCGAGTCCACGGCGGCAACTTGCATCAAATGCACATGAACTAGAGGAAGTCACTCCTTTCATCAAACAAATACTTCATGAGTTAGCATGAAGAAATGCTTTCAAAAGTTTCCAACACTAGCTTAATGTTCAACAAAATCATGGAGGAGATAAGGATGTTGTCAATGGGCTCAACAACAATTCTTCCGGGTTTCCCTTTAAAAGGAATTCCATAGTTAAGAGAACAAGTGTTAGCATTGGTCAGACCCAAAAGATATAATGGTGCATGCTCGAGGGATCAACCACGAGTAAGACAACATTACGAATATCTTTGGTTCTGGTCTGATTGGATGATAGCCCATACTCAAATTATAGATGGGGTAAGACAATAGGTCCAACAACTGATCACAAGGACCAATTAATGAAGATATCATCTTTCTTCAACACACACACATACACAGAAAGATATCCCTTAACATGAACTAAGTCAGACAAGCTTTTATCTTCCAACTCTCCAAGTTGTTGTCTAGCTTAACCAACTAGCTCCGGGATATCCATCACAGATTCTTGGAGAAAGGGTGGTTCACAAGAACCCGACTTGATCACGAGCTCAACATAGCAGTCAGGTGACAACCTGGTAATACTTTCGAGAAGATATTCGGAAAATCACGAACCACCGATATGTTACTAAGATCGAGAATAATCTTGCTTTTCAGGGCAAGATGATATGATCAAATGAGTGAGGACTTGACACAATCCTAACTCATTGATCGAAGGGTGCACCGGAAATAAGGACTAGATAGCACGATCAGTCTTAGAATGATGATTCAAGAACCGACACGCTAAGAATGAAATTATTATCCTTTAACTACCAAGCAACAGAGTTGCTAGCAGTATTGATTTCACACGCCATGATTCATTTGTCGGCATTCCGGTTACAATAACACAGGAACCGAGGAATGAACAATGATGGCAAAAGTATCACTGTACCAAGAGTTCATAGGATGGTGTGCAATTCCTATAACAATCCCGATATAAAAGATGGTAATACTCCAAGGTAGAACAGAGCAAAAGCTGGATTGGCATTTTGATCTGCGGAGTACAATTGTTTTGACCCAATCCTAGATATGGAAGAGGTACTGGAGTTTGTTTCTCCTAGTCATTCCGCGATAGAATGGCTTGACGGACCACAAGAGTAATAGGCATTGATAAACGAACGCACGCATACTCTTGACTATCAATTGATAGACGAGGGTCAGTAGACAACTAAAGAGGGACAACTCAAAGGAACATATAACTTTCTGAGTTGTGGATGCATAGACTAGTATGTCGAACCAAGTTCAACATAATTCTTCCGGATAACCCATGCAGAAGGGTTGAGCTGGCAGAGTCACAATATAGCATGGAGAACTCATCGACAGCACTCTTGTTGTCATCTTTTGGTTCAGAAGAACTCCTGCCAAGAATGGTTCATGGTAATTGGAAGAAGGATGTACCACGAACCTCGAGGACTATCGCAAAGGTTACTACTATCCTAAAGGGACTAGCAAACACTATCAACATGAAGTAAGTAGAGTGAATCTCGGGTTCAAAAACCCAGGAATAGAATGCCTACTAACTAAATGGCATCACAGGATGCTTTCGATAATAAAGGCCAGAATCTTCACACTGGGAACACAAAACGTTGCTAGATTACTAGGTGACTCCCTAAAACACCTAGGGTCATAATAACTATTCCAACATATATGTCGAGGCAATAAAGTACCTCAACTCACTAATTTGTGTGATTAATCTAACCAAAGGCACATCGGAAACAGAAGGAAGGGATTTGCAAATGCATCGGACTATTTAGAAACCTGGGATGACTCCGATAGCATAACGGCTGTAAATGCTCAAAGGATTGGAGACATGCTACAAAATGGTGGCATAGCCACTCAGAAGCACAATATCAAGGTTTCGAGATCAACAATTAACATACGGAAGTAGAAACTGAACTCAAGCTTAGAACCATCAATCCTACAAGTCTGCAGATTAGTAACACGTGATCCTGATAGAAAGAAGAGATAGCCTAGTTCTTAATCCCCGTAGGAAAGATAAGATGACTCAGATCAGAAGGGCATGAGGTAAAGGAGTAAAAAGAGCCTTACGTTCCATCCCACAATCAATTCCCTTATATAACTAAAGAATTTCTAGACTCAACTTCGATCAGTTTGGCTTGGTAATCCTACAGGCAGTCAAGCTCTGATACCAACGCTGTCAGGACCCCGACTCAATGCCACATCGATCTAGCATGTAACACCTCATATCACTTTGCGGCCTCACGCACGGTATTCCCACGGGTGTCGCCTTACCTTTGCCCGGGACCGGTTGCGCCTTTTGGCACACGTATATGACAGTGTCGCTAGCATCCATATGATAAGGAGCCCGGGGCTGACATGGCTAGTCGTAAACCCAAAGTGGCACAGACTTACAGGGACAGGCATCCATGACCCAGCATCGAACGTGTCGGTCATCAGCGAGTGAATCCAGGCTGTAGCACTAGGCTAGCAGGACTCCGGTGAACCGGGCTGTAGCGGGCTAACAGGACTCCGGTATTCATCGCGTGACATTTCCCCGAAGGGACAGACACAGGATCGAAGAAGGACACATGCCGGCCAGCGTAAGTGTTCCGGAGCAGTAGCAAGCTACCATGGCTCGGTGGAAACACTAGGAGACATTTCCCGATAAGAGAGGCTACTAAAGATAAACAACTAGATAGTCAGATCCCACACATACCAAGCATTTCAATAACATACACACAATATGCTCGATATGTGCAAACACAACATGACTCTACGACTCAAGTAATTTATTCAATAGGCTCCGAGGAGCGAGATATTACAAACAGGGGTCTCATGACCCAACATTCAGAGCATACAAATCAAAGCACAAGCGGAAGCTATCATGTCTGGGTACAGACATCTATAAATGAAAAAGGCTGAGAAGCCTGACTATCTATCAGATCCTGCCGAGGGCACAAGATCGTAGCTGAGGTAACAAGCTAAACGTCGAAGTCCACGTGGAACTACTAGTGAGACTGAAGTCTCTCTGCAAAAACATAAAATAGGCAAATGTGAGTACAAATGTACCCAGCAAGACTTACATCAGAACTAACTACATATGCATCATTTTCAACAAGGGGATGGTGGGGTTTAACTGCAGCAAGCCAGCTTTGACTCGGTGGCTATCCTAAACTACGACTGCAAGCGACTCTTTTGAGGTGGCGCACACGAGTCCACATATTCACCATATCAATACACCACTATGGATCCGCTCCCGTCTCCCTACGAGAACGCCATCCATAGCACTCACGCTTATCTTGCGCATTTTAAAGTATCCATTTTCACTTGTCTATGAACTGATATAAGCAATCCAGAAGTCCTTTTCCGCGGACACGGCTATTCGAATAGATGATGTTAACCCTGCAGGGGTGTACTTCTTCATACATGTTTCCACCACTTAGCGTCTGCACACGACATGTGCTCGGCAGACTTCAAGCGAAAGCCGACGTGGGTGTAGACCACGACCTACCTAAACACTCAAGTCTCTAGTCCAGGTTTATCGCCTATTCGGGTTCCATCCATGAGGAGATCCGGCCGGAGTTTCGCTCACAGCCCCAAACGATGTGAACAGGGTTCCCGAGACACCAAACGGGCGCCCGGTACACCGTGCCACGTGCCTACCGCATCACAGCCCACCCCTACGGTCAGCGCTGTCCACGGCCTCCAGCATACTACAAACACCAGAAACTACTTGCAACTCCTGGACAGAGGACAAGGGTGAATAAGAAGTCGAGCGGGGTCATATTTCAGGGCCCAATGTATGGTAGTAGCTGAATCATGGATCACAAACACAGAACTCAGTTCCTGAGGACGGCTTCAATGAGACAACCCTCCTACATGGCCTCTCACCGACACCTTTTACCAAATCGTGTTCACACACTTAGCTCACACACAGTAGGACATGTTCACCCGCCTCTGATTCATCCCGGATGAATCAGACCTGACTCAACTCTAAGCAGTAGCAGGCGTGACAAACAAGCATGAATGAGTAGGCACAACAGGGCTCAAACAACTCCTACTCATGCTAGTGGGTTTCATCTATTTACTGTGGCAATGACAGGTCATGCAGAGGATAAAGGGGTTCAGCTACCGCAGCAAGTAACAGATGAATCGATGTTGTCCTAATGCAGTAAAAGAGAGCAGGAGCGAGAGAGTAGGATTGTATCGGAATGAACAAGGGGGTTTTGCTTGCCTGGCACTTCTGAAGATAACATTGAGTCTTCATCAGTGTCAACGATCACATCATCGGTATCACGTCTATCGAGAGGGGACAAATACCGGCAACACAGAAGGGAACACAATCAATGCAATGCACAATATGATGCATGATCATGACATGGCAAAATGAATGTGTTTTGGGCTAATGCAACTAGCAACAGATTAAATGAAGTTGGTTTGAATACAAGATTCAAATTCAAACTCCATATGTGATTATTCAAATGCCATTTAATTGATTTGTGCTAAACAGCAGCTATAAGTTGTTCTAACATGCATGAAAATGGTACAGATGGATTCATTGAATTTTTCAGATAATTTTTCATATATAATTTATTTAATTTGGAGTTACGGTTAAGTTTCTATGAATTTTAGAAGTTTTAGGCATTTTCTGGAATTAATAAATCATTTTTAATTTATTTTAATTCCAGAAACAATACTGCGTCAGCATGACGTATTAGTGACGTCAGCAGGTCAACGTGGCTGGTCCAGGTCAAACCTGACGGCTGGGACCCGCACGTCAGTGTAACAGGCAGGGACAGAGACTGACTGGTGGGTTCGGTCAATGCTGACATGGCAAAGTCAACGTGACAGGCGGGGCCCTCTGAGATTAGTGCTAATTTAACAGAAAGGTTAAACTAATTAATTAGGCACGGGGGCCCACTTGGCAGTGGCTCTAGTGGGTGATTAACGGGGTGTTTACGCCCTAATTAGGTGGCCACGTCGGCGAGTGACGCCGGCGACCACGGCGACGGCGAGACCTCGCCGGAGTTGCTCGGGACGGCGCTACGGCCCGCGGCTGGTCACGCTGAGGGCACCAAGAGTGAGCCCGTGCTCCCGCGCATCTAGGGGGACCCACGAGAGGGCGTGGGGTGGCCGGAGTTGAGCGCGGCATCGACCCCGGCGGCGGCCGGAGCTCGGGGGTTCGCGGGACCGGCGCTGCGGTGTGCAAACAAGATGGTTGTCGCGCTAGTTTTACTCTACGGGACGCAACGAGTGCAACGGACGCATGCGTGGGACCAAGAGGTCACCGGAGCTTCACCGACGACGAGCCCGTGCGGCGGAGCGTCTCGGCTCCGGTGGAGGGAGCGGCTAGGGGGCGAATTAGGCAACGAGGCATGGGGGAAACGATGCAGCGGCTCACCGCGGTTCTTCTGGTGCTGCTGGCGAGGCAGGGGAGGCACGGGGTCCGGCGAATCGACGGCGGCGGTCCTCGGTGGCCGAGGAGGGGAAAAGCGTCGGGACGGCGCTTCGGGGCTTCTCCGGTCGCGTGAGTCGACGGGGAGGTCGAGGGAGGCACTGCGGAGCTCAGGAGCACGTCGGGGAGGAGAGGGGGTGGCGGTGGCCATGGGTACGGCGACGATGACGGCGAGCTCCGCTCGGTGGTGTGCGCGAGAGGGAAGCAGAGGAGGGAATGGGGTCCAGGGGGAGAGAGGAGAGGTGCAGGGGGCGAGGGGGAGTGCGTGGCGTCTCCGGGCGTCGAGGAGGGAGGCAACCAGGCAGGAGGTGGCCAGGGGGGGAAGCAGGAGGTGGCCGAGGCCTCTCGGGCGCGCGCCACGCCTCACCTCTGTTCGTCCTCCTGGCAGGGGAGGAAGAGGACAAGGGGGAGGAGGTGGGATGGGCCAGTGGGAGGAGCTGGGCCGGCTACAGGTAAGTGGCCCAGGTACGGTTCTTTCTCTCTCTTTGTGTTTTAATTCTGTTTTTCTATTTTTTTAAATTTGTTTTGGCATTGTTTTGAATTTAAACAAATTCAAACAA
>NC_041391.1:361327354-361350936 GCF_002162155.2 Triticum dicoccoides | reverse complement strand
CGATGACGGCGAGCTCCGCTCGGTGGTGTGCGCGAGAGGGAAGCAGAGGAGGGAATGGGGTCCAGGGGGAGAGAGGAGAGGTGCAGGGGGCGAGGGGGAGTGCGTGGCGTGAGGGGGAGGCTCGGGAACGCCTCGGTGGAAGCAGGAGGTGGCCGAGGCAGCATCGGCGCTCGCCACCGAGCTGCTTCGGTGCGAGGGGAGGAAGATGACAAGGGGGAGGAGGTGGGCTGGGCCGCTGCTGGCTGCACAGTGTTGGGCCAGGTAAGTGGCGCCAGGTAAGTCCTTCTGCTCTCTCTCTTCTACTCTTTTTTTTCTATTTAATTCTGTTTTCTATTTTCTGTAGTTTGTTTTGATTTAGTTTTAGACACTAAACCATTTTATAAAATCCTGGAAATAGTTATGTGGCTAGGACTAAAATATACCAAACCACATAAAATGTTCCAGTAATTATTGGACATATATTATTTATATATCAAATATATATCCAATGCAAATAGCTATTTATTTAATTGAAAGGCCCAAAATAATTAACTCTGAGATACCAAAAATATTGTTTTGAGTTTTACCTCTTTGCAATATTTTCAGAGACTAAGAGGAACATTTTCTTGGACTTCTTTGAGGAGATTTTAATGTTGATCATTTTTAGAAGGTTTCTGAGGCTTTGAAAATTCCTCAATTCAAATTTCATTTGAATTAAAACATGATACTCACATGAGGTCTAGCCTAGTGCATAACAGGACCAGGGATGTGACAATTGAGCCTAGGTAGGGCTGCGACGTGTTGATCTCCCGAGGGTAGACATGACCCAGGAAAGTGTGCCCGGCCAGAGGATCGAGCATGTCGGGTAATGTGGTGCACCCCTGCAAGCAAGATTGATCTATTCGAATAGCCATGACCATGGTAACGAAACGACCCAGAGTTGTACTTCAACCTTATGATAACTAAAACTGGATACTTAATAAAACACACCCTTTCCAGTGCTAGATACAAGCCGGTGATCGCTCTCTCATAGGGCAACGAGGAGAGGATCGCCGGGTAGGATTATGCTATGCGATGATACTCGGTGAACTTAGTAGCTACTCTCTTCTACATGCTTCAAGATGGACGCTGCCAGAAGCTTAGTCTTCGATAGGACTAGTTATCCCCCCTCTTATTCTGGCATTCTGTAGTCCAGTCCACAGATACTACCTTTTCATTGATACTAATGCATATGTAATGTAGATCCTTGCTTGCGAGTAATTTGGATGAGTACTCATGGTTGCTTTGCTACTTCTTTTTTCCCCTTTCCCAGTTATTGCAATCATATGATGGAGTCCAGGAGCCAGAGGATCCCGAGGATGATTCTACGTGGAGTTCGGCTTCGAGGAGTAGTTAGGAGGTCCCAAGCAGGAGGCCTTGCCTTTTCGATTGTTGCTACTTTTGTGCTAGACTTCTTAAGTCAAACTTGTTTAACTTATGTCTGTACTCAGATATTGTTGCTTCCACCGACTCGTTTGTACTCAGCTGATGTATTCGAGCTCTCGAGGGCCCTAGCTTGTAATATAAAGCTTGTATTATTTTAATTTGTGTCTAGAGTTGTGTTGTGATATCTTCCCATGAGTCTCTGATCTTGATCGTACACCTTTGCGTGTATGATTAGTGTACGGTCAAATCGGGGGCGTCACAATGTGGGACCGTATGTGAGCAAACATACGATGGGCACACTCCGTGCATCTGCTGGCTAGCTGAGAAGAGAGAGAGGAGGGATGAGCACGGACTCCAGGAAATTTTGTGACAATGTGAGTAGTACTAGTGGTGTACCGTACTCCTGGAGAGATAATGTGTTCGCTCTACATAACCAGCACCTTGATATAGTGGGGTGGCATGGGCCATAACTAGCATTCACGTCTAGCACTATGGCACACGCCACCCACAAGAGTCCCATCTGACACCAATATTCCTGGAGTCTGTGCTACAGCTATCTCTTATCCCTCCTGTTTTCTCTAACTCGTCCATTGCACGGTGGGTGGGGTGGGGGTTTGCTGATAGTCGGTTTGCTCAACTTCAGTCCCACTTGTAAGTGAAAATGCAGCAAAGCACGCATTCCCCCTTGAGCGGCATGCCGGACCAACTGTGTGGGGGTGCAACATGAACACGGCAGGCTTTTCCTTTTGAACTTGTAACTTGTTAAATTTTGTTCTGCTCCTTGGCACGACTGATAGATACAAATAACATTTTCCCTAGAGTAATCAGAAGTTTGGTTCAGGCGCGGCTCATGCATGGTACTCCCTCTGTTCCTAAATATTTGTGTTTCTAGATATTTTAACAAGTGACTACATAAGGAGCAAAATGAGTGAATCTATAGTCTAAAATATGTCTATATACATCTGTATATGGTAGTCCATTTGAAATCTCTAAAAAGACAAATATTTAGGAATAGAGGGAGTACGTACGAAAATTATGAAGTTGATGCGAAAGGTAAGATAATTACTAGTACAATATACTACTACATGGAATTAACGAAAAGATAAAGATACATATGGATCAATTAATGACAACCTCACGCCCTAGTTTGTCGGGTCACACACCGACGTGTGAGGAGTAGCGGCATTGGCGGCGAGCTCAACATGCTTCTGAACAATGCCGTCCAAGGTTGCCTTGCAGTCCAAGAAGGCCAGCATCCTATCGTCCTCCCCTTGCACATAGTTGTCCTTGTGGATGATTTGCTCATAGACGTGGGTGACTACGTCGATGGTGTCTTGCTGCACCAGGCGCTGTGCGGCGAGCGCAACCTCGAGGTGAACATTCTCTAGCGCGACGGTGGGCAGTCGCAGGGCCACCAGTGTGTCGAAGAGGTTGTCACCATAGAGGCCGTTGAGGGTGGTGCGCATCGCAGAGCCTAGGCGCGTGGGTTGGAGGCATACGTCAAGGTCATCCACGAGCTTATTGACGACGGTGAACTTGTCAGGGAAGCCGATGAGGACCTCGTCAAACAAGGAGACGAAGTTGTCGTCCAAGAGGCCTCTCCCCCTGGCGGCCTCAAGCATTGTGGACCATCTAGCACGGCCGGCTCATGCTCGCGCTCATTGCCTCCATGGGTCTAGCTTCTAGTTAACTGATCTTGCGATTGGAGTGATCGCTTTTGCCCTTGGTTAGGGTGCGTATGTGCGTAGCATTTCGTAGATTGGATTGGCGGGGATCCTTCATATGAGAAGTGCAGACTGCGTTGCATTCACGTGTGTGTTGGCCATCTACTCCTCGGCCCTCCCTCTATGCTGGTGCAATGTAGTAGTCCTCTCACCGAGACCAAGTTGGGGCAAAACAAGAGAACGTTGATGTTTACTAATCCCTCTGTCTACATGTATAAGTTACAAAAACCAAATAATCCCAAAACACTTAGGCGGGATGCATTAACTCCCACCTTGTTTCTTGTTTCTAGACATATCAACCAATATGAGATCTGAGGCATGCATGCTTTAAATGACTTGAGACTACCAAACACGACATGCAGTGGTTAGTTCATTGCATGCAATGCTATAAATTAGCAAATAAACATTAAGTTCTCTTGTTTTCCCATCTTCCTTGGTCATGGTGCACAACCTAAGATGACTTATTCACCTATACATAGGGAGTAGTATTTTGTAATTAATGTCATTGCATGCAGAGAATTGAGCACTACATGTTGTGCTAGTAGTCTCAAGTCATTGAATGCATACGAACCCCATGTCTCCTATTGGTCGATTTCTTTTTTCATGGCAAAAAACAGGGAACGTGGTGGGTAGTTAATGCACCACGCCTAAAAGTTTGGGGATTACTTGGTTTTCGTAATGTGACTAATGCACTAGTACAGAGGGAGTACAATAGTAGTCTGATTGATGAGATTTCAGATTTGAGCCATCTACCGGAAGGGAGAGGAATAGGGAGAGTGTATAATATCATCAAGAACTACATTCAAAACCCTATAAAACAATACTCCATGTATTTATTCACAGAGGGAGTAGTATATTTTTTGTGACATGCATTACTATATATTGCAAGTCAAATACTAAATCCAGATGGAGGTGGTAGTACTACTAAATCCAGACGGTGGTGCTAGTACTAGTAGTACTACCAATGTAGTAGTACTGTACTACCTGTTGGTGAAATTATTATGTGTTGCTCCTCACAATGAAGTGAAAAGACCCTGCGCCAGAGATGACACCTGAGTGTAGGCGCCGTGTTCGGCATACCAAAGTCAGCCTCACCATGTGTAGTCACTATCATCATGGTTGTGGAGCTAGCCTGCTTAACTAGCCGTGTTCGACATAATTTCCTATGTGTTGCCACGAGTAATAATAAATATTGTACTCGAGTAATGGGTATGTACCCGAACATTTATCGTAACATAGTACCTCGTGTTGGATAGTCATAATGTTACAAGTTTCAAACTGATATGAAAAATGCTAGGAGTAATGTTGCACCTACAAAGAGGGAATTATTAGGAAGTTTACGTAATAACTTTCGTTACTTCAGGTGGATACAGCATTATCGTACAAACTAAAATCCACCACCCACAAAAGTCACTAATGGGCAAATATTTTTTTTAGTCTCTAGCGACTTGATGTTTCAAAAACAAATTCAGCTTCTATGGAGCCTTTGTCATTTAGTCTTAGATGCTTGCGGCCATCAGCACGTCATTCATTGTTGCGCCAGAGAATGCCTAACCTCATTACCTTGAGGACACTTGCCTTCAGAACAAAGATCCTGGTCAATTGAATCTCAGATGTGCTACTTCGGTAGTCAATTAAATCAATTTATGTAAGATGGAGATCAAGGAATTCGATGAGATTGTTATAGTGCAACACATTTTCACTTTTGGTTCTTTTTTATCTGCAAAAGAAGAGAACATATTAGAGCAGTTGGATGTATAAGGTTGTCGTGTCATCAAGAGGTACCAACATCATTCGCTCATACGATAGGGTTGGCTCTAAGGCTAGTGATATTCTCTCTCTCTCTCTCTCTCTCTCTCTCTCTATCTCTATCTCTCTCTCTCTATCTATCTCTCTCTCTCTCCTCTCATTTACCTAGGAGCACGTGAAGATCTTGAGCATTTGTTGCCTTCCACTATGTGGCTGATGCCATATTTCTCAAAAGTATGCCACATACAATATGCATCAATGTCAAATCAAAAGATTTTGGCACCGCTCTAGTAATGTGAGAGAGTTGGCATGCACACAGACCCACATGTACAAACAAATTAATCGAACCAACTACACTAGCCTCTCCCTCTCTGAAACAAGTGTTTTTATTGCCTCAGTCCTCTCCCTCTCCCACGCAAGTGTTTTTTCATTGTGTGAGTTAATTTGGCACTGGAGCAAAGTAGATGATCCAGATTCGGGCACCAGGTGAGCAATAGAGGGCACCAATGCCAAATGCATCAGAAGTGAAGTTGGCACATGTTTTGGCCTATGTAGTGGAGGGCCATTATAGCCCACTTTTGTACTACGTCGTATTTAGTATAAATTTTTGACCATACATTTGCCTAAGAAAATGCCAATGCATGTCACCAAAAATTATAACATTTGAAATTATGTTAAAATACGAATCCAACGATATGATTTTTAGTCACATGCATTAACATTTTGTCAGTTAAATCTATGGTCAAATTTTGATACTACAAAATATGTACGAAGAGTAAACCAGGACGGAGGTAGTACTTGCTCTTAGGCTAACCATAGTAGAGTTACTACTCTAAGTTACTTGCCACTATGATGCCAATGCATGTCACCAAAAATTATACCATTTGAAATTATGTTCAAATATGAACCCAACGATATAATTTTTAGTGACATGCATTAACATTTTGTCAGTTAAATCTATGGTCAAATTTTGATACTACAAAATATGTACGAAGAGTAAACCAGGACAGAGGTAGTACTTGCTCTTAGGCTAACCATAATAGAGTTACTACTCTAAGTTACTTGCCACTATGATGCCAATGCATGTCACCAAAATTTATACCATTTGAAATTATGTTCAAATACGATTCCAACGTTATAATTTTTAGTGACATGCATTAACATTTTGTCAGTTAAATTTATGGTCAAATTTTGATACCACAAAATATGTAGGAAGAGTAAACCAGGATGGAGGTAGTACTTGCTCTTAGGCTAACCATAGCAGAGTTACTACTCTAAGTTACTTGCCACTATGACTAGCCTAGGCTACTAGTACAAAAAAAATGATGCAGGTGATCACGTGAGAAAAGATACTAAAAACATTTCTTTCGATGCAGTGCGTAGATGTAGTTTTGAACACTACACTTGTCATCATAATTTGGGAAAATTATGAAAACAATTGAGCCACGCTGTGATTAATTTTTACTAATAGGAAGAAGTTTCACCGCAATGAGTAGCTTCTCCGTGCACGGAAAGCATGTAAGGAATCCAACAACTTGATCCAGATTGGGGCTGATAGATTTTATTGCCAAGATCTTCACTGTGTGCACAGATTGGGTCGAGCTTGTGGGAATCATTTTCTAGATGATAGTTGTAAATACATCAAGAATATATTTAAAAATGTGAATTTCAAAAAGACGGAGAAGAAGATGAGTGTTGTACCTGAACGATTACGGACCCAATAAAGAGTTTGGAGAATTTGGCCGACGAGTACACCAATGCTGTCAATTTCGATGCGTCAATGACCTTGATTTTTGTTGGACCTTCTAGATCAGATACAAGCAATCGCTCCAGGAAAGGCGCATTCTCAATGACTATAACATGGAACAACTCGAGTGATCTCTTCCCAATTGATGTCTTGTTGCGGGGCCAGCAAGACACATAAATCCATTGGAGATTCGTCGAGGCGATGTGGAGGCTAATGAACCCATGGATCTGCCAAAGACGAAGGTACTTGAGCACAGTACAGCTACGAAGCAGGTGCTCCATAGCCTTCTTCGAGATGCCAACATCAAAGAGATCGAGCTGCTTGAGTTGAGGGAGAAAAGGGTGGGCACGACATTAATCTGGGGAAACTAGCAGGAGCTTAAGCTGGCGCTGTGCAGCATTGGCGTGAGGCGGAGCGCAAACGGGGGATAAGAACAACTTGTCAAACTTGTCTTGGTCCTTGCAGTTGGTAATGAACATCCAGATGTCAAGGCGTCTCGCTAGCCCAGGGTGTGATGCAAGGATCTTGGAGACTGCGGCCATGCGTTTGCAATCCCCATCGCAGAGGCAGCTGCTGATGGTGAGGTTGAGGGGATGGCGGCGCCAGAGGGGGCACCACCGCCGGGAGAGCAGGGTGGTCTGCATGGCATATTTTGTGGGGAGGAGGGCAATGATGACAAGCAGCATGTCGTTGGGGAGGCTGCTGATGTAACGCCCCGGATTCGTTGCGCCAGGTGTCTGCTAGTTATTCGCCGTCGTTGCCATGTCATTTGCTTGCGTGTTGCATTTTGCCATGTCATCATCCACACTTCATCTGCATTTCATCTGCATGTTTTTCGAAACTTGCATCCGTTGGGGTTCCGCCGGTTCTCTCCATTGTCCGTTCCAAGTCCGGACACACTTGCACGCGCCCGCGGCACCTCCGAAATATATTTTATTAGTGGCATAAAAATGTTCTCGAAATGGGTTGCAACTTGTCATGCGGTCTTATTATAGTGTAGACAGAGCGCCTGCCAAGTTTCATCGCATTCGGAGTTTGTTTGTATGCCCAACCGTTAAACATAGCGGTACCGCTGACGGTACCTTCGTCGTATGTTTCGGTCTCCGAAACTGCCGCCGGGCTGCATTTCTCTTCTCTCCCCTCAGCTCAAAACCTCTCTCTCACAGCCCACTAATCCCTCCTAGGCCCAGCCTAGCTTCCCCTCTGTCCGGAGCCGCACGATCGCGATCCGAGGGTCCAAAACCCCTAACCCTAGACCCCAGCCTATTTAAGAAGCCCCCCTTGCCATTTTTGAGTGCCCCTAGCCTTCCCCTACCCTCAGCCGCCGCATCCCCCTCGAAAACCGCGCCACCAGCCAGATCCATCCACCTCCTCCCTGTTTTTCGGCGCCCTCCACCTCACCCACGCCACTTGGCAGCGCCCCATTGGCCAGTCGTCGCCATGCAGCCTCCCGCAGCAAACCGCAGGGCGCCACGCGTCCTCCCGCGCCCCCGCAGCCCCCATCGCCGCCGCGGCCCGCCATGCCCGCACCAGGCCCGCAGCGGACCGATCTGGGCCCGGCTCCCGCTCTCTCCGCCCGAGCGCCCCAGCGCCTCGCCTCCTCGCCCGCTTCCCCAGCCGCCTCGCGCCTTCCGCCGGCGACCCCGACAGCCGCGCCGTCGAGCACCAGCAGCCAGGCCGGATCTCACCTCCCCTGCTCCTCCTTCCCCTACCTTCTCCTTCCTCTCTCTCACTCTCTCTCCCGTAGGAGTTCTGCCATGGCCGCCACCACCCGAGCTCGGGAGCCGCCTCTTCCCTGGAAGCTCGTCACCGCCGTCGTTCGTCGCCGGATCTGGGACCCCTGCCCTCGGATCCGTCCGTTCCGAGCCTCGTCGGCCTTCCCTGCAGCCGCTGCCGCTCGAGTCCGGCCGTGGCCATCGCCGCCTGCAGCTCTGCATCGAGCAGAGGACGAGCAGCTCGCCCGCTCTCCCCATTGACCGCGCGCCTGGGCTGCCTCCCCTCCAGCGCCAAGGCCCAGCGCCCCGCCAGCCTACCTCTTCCACCGACTGGGCCTCAGCCCACTAGGTGAGGCCACCCCCAGCGCCCCCTCCTTTTGTTTTTTTCCTCTTGGGCCAGCAAGATCCGGCCCGATGTGGTTTTTTTACCGTCTGCGAATTTGCTATTTATCCAGTGAATTAACAGTTTTACAGAAAACCCCTCAATATTCATGCATTTAATATCTCTCAAACTGTGCATCAGATTAAAATGATTTATATATGTAAAATGCTTAGAAAATTGTGTAGATTAATATATTCCACTTTCATCCATGTTAAAAATGTTTAACATGCTATTTGTGTTTATTTTGCATAATTCCATGTTAAAATGATTTATTTCATAACTAAATAACCGTAGCTCGGTTTTAAAGAAACTTTATATGTATTTGGGGTGGAAAAATGCCTAGATTAACTTGGTGCACTCATCTTGCAAGTTTAACAACATTAAAATATGGTTTAGGGCAGAATAGTACCAAATTCATTTTATGCACTTGGGGATTTTACGGAATTGTTGTTTGTTGTTTCCGGCCTCACTTAAACTTTCCTAGATAGGTAGATTAATTATGTTTCACCCCCTTGCCATGTTTAACAACATTTAATATTGTTGTGTACCTAAACGAGATTAAACTAAATATGTCAATGTGGTGTTTTGTCAATATGCAACTCGTTGCATATTGAGCTCCACTTAACTGGTAGTATTGTTTGTTGCACTTTGCCATGCCATGCCTCATTAAACCGGACATGCATCATACTTGTTTGTGCATCATGCCATGATTATGCTTGTGTGTTTACCATATTGTTTGTTTCTTTCCGGTGTTGCTTCTTAGTTCCGGTAATGTTGCGATCGTGAGGTTTCCTTCATCTACGCTTGGTTCGGTTTCATCCGTTCGTCCTCTTCATGGACTCATTCTTCTTCCTTGCGGGATTTCAGGTAAGATGACCGCTACCCTGGATCTCACTACTATCATTGCTATGCTAGTTGCTTCGTTCTATCGCTATGCTACGTTACCTATCTTTTGCTCATCAAGCCTCCCAATTTGCCATGAAC
Organism: Triticum dicoccoides; assembly: GCF_002162155.2. NCBI lineage: Eukaryota > Viridiplantae > Streptophyta > Magnoliopsida > Poales > Poaceae > Triticum > Triticum dicoccoides. The sequence goes on along the minus strand of NC_041391.1, from coordinate 361,341,231 downwards.
CTCTAACCTTTGACACCCTTCCTAGCAAACCGTTGCTTGGCTATGTTACCGCTTTGCTCAGCCCTCTTATAGCGTTGTTAGTTGCAGGTGAAGTTGAAGATTACTCCATGGTGGACGGGATTTTGGTTGGGGATATCACAATATCTCTTATATTATTAATGCATCTATATATTTGGTAAAGGGTGGAAGGCTCGGCCTTATGCCTGGTGTTTTGTTCCACTCTTGCTGCCCTAGTTTCCGTCATACCGATGTTATGTTCCCGGATTTTGCGTTCCTTATGCGGTCGGGTGATTTATGGGACCCCCTTGACAATTCGCTTTGAATAAAACTCCTCTAGCAAGGCCCAACATTGGTTTTACCATTTGCCTCACCACCACCTATATTTCCCTTGGGAGTAATTAACCCAAGGGTCACCTTTATTACAGCCCCCCCGACCAATGCTTGTCTAATTGTTGGTCCGAACCAGAGCCAATTGCAGCGCCACCTCGGGGAAACTCGAGGTCTGGTTTTAGTTGTACGTAGTGTTTATCCGGTGTTGCCCTGAGAACGAGATATGTGTAGCTCCTATCGGGATTGTCGGCGCATCGGGCGGTCTTGCTGGTCTTGTTTTACCATTGTCGAAATGTCTTGTAAACCGGGATTCTGAGTCTGATCGGGTCTTCCTGGGAGAAGGTATATCCTTCGTTGATCGCGAGAGCTTGTCATGGGCTAAGTTGGCACACCCCTGCAGGGTATAATCTTTCGAAAGACGTGCCTGCGGTTATAGGCAGATGGGAATTTGTTAATGTCCGGTTGTAGATAACTTGACACCTGATCCGAATTAAAACGCATCAACCGCGTGTGTAGCCATGATGGTCTCTTTTCGGCGGAGTCCGGGAAGTGAACACGGTTTCTGGGTTATGTTTGATGTAAGTAGGAGTTCAAGATCACTTCTTGATCATTACTAGTTGACGACCGTTCCATTTGCTCTCTTCTCGCTCTTATTTGCATATGCTAGCCACCATATATGCTTAATCGCTGCTGCAGCCTCACCACTTTACCCCTTCCTTTCCCTTTAAGCTTTGCTAGTCTTGATACCCATGGTAACGGGATTGCTGAGTCCTCGTGGCTCACAGATTACTACAACAATAGTTGCAGGTACAGATTATGTGATGATCATGACGCGAGAGCGATGTTTGCTTCTTTTGGAGTTCTTCTTCTGCTTCTTCTTCGATCAGGGGATAGGTTCCAGGTCGGCAGCCTGGGCTAGCAGGGTGGATGTCGTTTGAGCTTCTGTTTGTGTTTCATCCGTAGTCGGATGTTGATATTGTGTATGATATATTGTTGTATTCATGTGGCATTGTTTGCCTTTTGTATGTATCCCCATCTATTATGTAATGTTGATGTAATGATATCCACCTTGCAAAAGCGTTTCAATATGCGGGTCAATCCTTGGTGGGACCTTCGAGTTCCTTTTGGATAGGGTCGCATATTGGGCGTGACAAGTTGGTAATCAGAGCCTCGACCGACCATAGGAGCCCCCTTGATTGTTGGCCGTTGTTGAGTCTAGAAGAATACTATTTTGAGTCTTAGGATTATATATATCGGAGAGTAGGATTCTTTTTACTCCTCAGCCCCTTCGTCGCTCTGGTGAGGTCTCTTGACGTAGATGTTTTGTCTTTCCTCTCCTCAAATTTCACTATTTTTTTTAGGATCACGCGGGTATCTTGGAATCATTCCGATGGTTTTGTGACGAGAACATTGTTCTTGGTGCCTCCTGTCTATTATGTGGCTTTGACCCGGGGAGTTGAGCTCTGAGGTGTTGTCGTCACAATTTTATCGTTGCAGTTCTGGAATACCTGAGTTTTGCCGACATCGAAAATCTCTTTTATGCAGTTGTTGGTGAGATAACCTCGACGTCACCCAGTACTGGGGAGTTCGGGAGTATTGCCATAACTCGTATAACGGATGCTTTTCGAAGGTTGAGGTACACGATTTCCGGAGTTTTCTTGGTTATGTGTTGACGGATGGATACAACTGGATGTAGGAATTGTTAGTTTGGGTGAGATATATTGCTTCCCCTGTATCCCCAACACCAGATTGCATAACCAGAAAGTTTTGGGAGTTTTATAGGTGGGAATTCAAGTAGCTCCTAGAATATCTTTCCGACAGATGCATGATATGGGATTGGGTAAATCTCTATCATATGTTTTTGTTCCGGCTTATTTCTGCAAGCCAATCCTTTGTTTTGTTTTGAGTTGTGGTATTTGAGTTGCTTTAATGTCAAGTGTTGATTCCATACCTTTCAAGCGGTGTTCTCATATTTCTATGTGTCAGGACCCCGACTCAATGCCACATCGATCTAGCATGTAACACCTCTTACCTTTGCCCAGGACCGTTTGCGCCTTTTGGCACACGTATATGATAGTGTCGCTAGCATCCATATGGTACAGAGCCCGGGCTGACATGGCTAGTCGTAAATCCAAAGTGGCACAGACTTACAGGGACAGGCATCCATGACCCAGCATCGAACGTGTCGGTTATCAGCAAGTGAATCCGGGCTGTAGCACTGGGCTAACAGGACTCCGGTAAACCGGGCTGTAGCGGGCTAACAGGACTCCGGTATCCATCGCGTGACATCTCCCTGAAGGGACAGACACAGGAATGAAGAAGGACACATGCCGGCCAGCCTAAGTGTTCCGGAGCAGTAGCAAGCTACCAAGGCTCAGTGGAGACACTAGGAGACATTTCTCGGTAAGAGAGGATACTAAGAATAAACAACTAGATAGTCAGATCCCACACATACCAAGCATTTCAATCATACACACAATATGCTCGATATGTGCAAATACAACAAGGCATCACAACATGACTCTATGACACCAGTACTTTATTTAAGGCTCAGAGAGCCATACATATCATACACACAAGTACGGGTCACACGACCCAGCATTCAAGTCATACAGACATACAAGCCAACAGCGGAAGTAACTTGTATGGGTACAGACAACTAGTAAAATAAAATAGGCTTGGGAAAGCCTGGCTATACCACGTGGTCCTTCACAAGCTCAGGATCACCACCTGGGCCTTGGTCTACTCATCGATGTCAACGTCTACGAAGAATCCATCAGAAGGGGTTGCAGCGTCTTCTGAAAAATGTAGTTAAAGCATTATGAGTACAAAGGTACTCAGCAAGACTTACATCAGACCCTACATACATGCACATTATCAAGGGGGGGTTGGTGGGGTTATTGCAGCAAGCCAGCTTTGACTCTTGGCTAAGCTATCCTACGATACACCAACTTGAAATGGTTTTGCGCACACGAGTCCACTACTCACCACTTCAATACACCACCGAGGATCCACCTCCGTCATCCTACGGAAGAGCCATCCTCGACACTCACGCTTATCTTGAGATTTTTAGTAGTATCCATTTACTTGTCTATGAACTGTATAGGCAACCAAGTAGTCCTTTACCGCGGACGTGGCTATTCGAATAGATAATGTTAACCCTGCAGGGGTGTACTTCTTCATACATGTTTCCACCACTTAGCGTCTGCACACGACATGTGCTCGGCAGACTTCAAGCGAAAGCCGACGTGGGTGTAGACCACGACCTACCTAAAACCTAAGTCTCTAGTCCAGGTTTATCGCCTATCCAGGTTCCATCCGCAGGGAGTCCGACCAAGGTTTCCCATACGGCCCCGAATGATGTGTACAGGGTTCCGTGACACCTAATGGGTGCCCGGTATTCCCGGCCACGTACCTACCGCATCACAGCCCACCCCTACGGTCAGCGCTGTCCACGGCCTCCAGTAGGCTACAAACACCAGAAACTACTTGCAACTCCTGGACAGAGAACTAGAGTGAATAAGAAGTCGAGCGGGGTCATATTTCAGGGCCCAATGCATGGTAGTAGTTGAATCTTAAATCACGCATATAGATCTCAGTGCTTAAGGTCGGCTTCAATGAAACAACCCACCATGTACTCCTACATGGCCTTTCATCGATACCTTTACCAAACCATGTTCACCACATCACTCTCATTACCGGCACGATCATTTCACTCTAGCCCATCACCCAGATGAACCAGACCTGACGCGACTCTAAGCATAGCAGGCATAGCAAGGTAGGAACAACACATACATATGGCTCAAACAACTCCTACACATACATATGGCTCAAACAACTCCTACAGATGGATAGGTTGGATTTTTCTGATCATTTTTCATATATAACACTTTGCATTTGGATCTATGGTTGAATTACTATGAATTTTTGAAGTTTAGAACATTCTCTGAAATTTATAAATCATTTTAGATTTATTTTAATTCCAGAAAAGGATTACTGCGTTAGCATGATGTCATGCTGACCTCAGCAATTCAACAGACTGGTCCAGGTCAAACTGACCAGTGGGTCCAGGGTGTCAGTGCAATTGTTTAGCTAAAAAAATTAATTAGAACTAAACCGGATTAGTTAACAGGGCTGGGCCCCACCTGTCATTGACTCAACAGAGTCCACCAGGGCCCACCCGTGGTCAAAGTCAAGTCGGCTGCACCGGCGTTTAGCCGCCGGTGAGCCCGGCACGGCGGCGGAAGTGATTTTGGCCGTTCCGGCCACCAAATGGGTCGCGGAAGGCATCTAAGTGGAGCTGGGGACGAACCGCAGCTCTTGGTGGAGTTAGTTGGGGTCGGGTGGCCGGAATCGGCGCCGGCGACGACCTAGGCGGCCGCCGGAGTTCGGGTGGAGGTGAACTCGGGGCTAGAGTGTGCGGTGAGGTGCAGGGAGTGTATGGTTAGACCCTACACGACGTGGTGAGTGCGATGGACACCGAGAGGTGACCGGAGGATGGCCAGGAGCACGTCGGCGACGATCTCCGCGGCGGTGCGTGCGGGTGATCTTCGTGCGGTTGCTACACAGCTCGGGGGCGAGAGAGGAAGGGAAGGGGAGGTAGCTAGGCTCACAGGACACTCATGGAGGCAACCGGCGTGGTCGGGGATGGACTGATGCGGCGACGGTGTTGAAGGGGATCTCCGGCGACGACGGACTTGGGCGAAGTCGGTGCGGTGGACTCGGGCCACATGAGCACGCGGGGCTCGGCTAGCTCGACGAAGAGGACGGCGGCGGAGCTCCTAGACACGGCGAGACGGAGCACGGACGGCGGGGAGCGCGGCTACGGCGATGGGGCGGCGGCGGTGGCGTCGGCCATAGCTGGGCAGCGCGAGGGAGAGGAGCTGGGGGGAGGAGCTGGTGTATGCGGGGTCGGGGAGAGGGAGAGGGGTCGATCCCCGTCATCAGCTGGACGAGGGGAGCGGCGAGGCGGCGGGCAGCTGCGTGGCACGCATGCTGTGCTCGCCGTCGAGCAGCTGCCTGCCTGCCTGGCCAAGCCAAGCAGCTTGCTGGAGCGGTGGCTGGGCTGGGCCGGCAGGTGGGCCTGCTAGGTGGCGCCAGGTAAGTTTTTCCTATTTTCTGTTTTTTTGGTTTTTATTCTGTAAGTTTGTTGAATTTCTAAAAATACCTAGGCAACTCCAAAATTTATCAGTCATATTCCTTCTCCAAGATCGCTTTCAAATCATTTTCATTGTTGGCTCAACCTCTTTGTTTTTCATTCTCCCGGAGTATCTCAACAATTCATGGTGGTGTTTCTCGTCGTCATTTCTCGGATTTTGAAGACCGAAGAAGAGTTCCTCTTAAATCCTTAACCGTTCTTCCAGAGATTCATGGTTCTAGCGTTATTGCCATCCTCTCATAATTGTTTTCGATTGTGAGAATTCTTTTCACCCATCCTGAGCAATTCAAGAGTCTTTTCAGATTGATTCTCCGTAGCCCATCATCTTAGAATTATTCATTCTCAGCTTTCAACTCTCGTTCTCGAATTCTTCCGGTGCATCGTTCAAATACCCTCTAATCAGTTCATGATCTCTTCGTTCTCATGTATCTAAATCCCCTCAAGTATCTTCATTCGTTTTCCAATTCTTCCCGGTGAATTGTGCCTTTGCTATGGTCTTTTTCAATTCTTTCGATGGTTCGTTCAAGATTTCACTTTCTTCCTTATCGTATCAATTCTTCCATTCTTTCGTTGTATCAATCCCACCGGTGATTCCATCAAGACCTTCTCAAGTTTACGCTATATCCCTCTTAATCCTTTCTACGAGAATAAGTAGTATGCCAAATCCGTTGTTTGTCATCAATTTAAATTGGTGAAGGATAGGCATAACGTAATTGTTATTGTTGTTTCATCCAAGTAATCTAGTTTCTTCTTTCCAGAGTTGTTCATCATGTCACATTTCTCGGTTCGAGATGCTTCGTCTTTTCTTTTCCGGAGTTCCAAGTTTTCCGCTTTATCTCGTCGCAAAGCTCCATCTATATCATTACAAGGCTTCACCTTGTGTTTTCAACTTCTCTTTCATTTGATCATTCTTTTATTACCAGAGCTCTTCATTGAGGCTCTACATGATGGTTCATCAAGGATTCTTTTCATTCTTCATTTGTTCTTCAAGATTTCTCTCGAGGTGATGATCCGCCAAGCTATACTCAAAATTAAAGATGGTGCTAAACACATGTTTTGTTTTGAGGAGCTCAAGTATTCTTCATCTTGCATTCCAAAGTGCAATTCTCTCTATCTTATCTTTTGTGGTGGTGTTATGTCACTCTTGACAATTTCCTTCATGGTTCATGATTCATATTGTTTTCAAGAATGAGGTATTTTAAATCCATCAATCTCTTTGTTGGAGTTATCTTGGGTTATATTTCACCTAAAGCCTTCCATTGGGAATGTTGCTATTTGTGGTGCTTATCATTGATCCAAGCTTTCTCCATATCCTTCTCGGTGAAAGAGGTTTTTCATCTCTTCGTTGATCTCAAACAAGCAATTGTTTTTCGTTAGTGGCAGAATGTCATCTCATAGTCTTGCGATGTTTCCATAAGCCCACTACAAGCTTATTCTTTTCGTTGTTGGTTTTCCAACAACCCCGTTGTAACCATCTTGGAAGGGTGCTTTCCAAGCTTATTTGTGGCACAAGTTGTCATTTTCTTCTCCGTCCCTTTATCCCAACGGTCTAACTTCTATTCTTTCGTTACAGAGTCATTGTGATGTTGCTCTCCTCACCCATTCCCGCATTTGGTCAAGATCATGTTCTTTTCGTGCTTATCCACTTAACCGGAGTGTTGTGTCTATCATTCCTCTTTTAACCGGAGTCTCATCCAAGTGCTTTCATTTTGCCAAGTTCATGTTCTATTCCTTCCATGTTCAACCGGAGTGCTGCCCGAATTCTTCCTCTCTCATCTTGTTGTAACCGGAGTGGTTTTGAACCCTATCTTGTCCATTAAACTCTTGATTCATGTCTTTGCAACCTTCAAGTTATCGTAATGTTCCTTGTTCCTCTTTTCTAACGGATTGTTGCAATCTCATTCATCTCTGTTGTGTTCTTTCTTTCTATTTGTTCAACCTCTCAAGGTTCATGGTTTCACTCGTTTGTCGAAGAAGCAACTTAGTTTTACCACTTCTCTTCCTCTTTCGTTTCTCTCCAGTGCCATCCTAGATCTCGGGACGAGATCCTCTCGTAGTGGTGGAGTGTTGTAACGCCCCGGATTCGTTGCGCCAGGTGTCTGCCAGTTATTCGCCGTCGTTGCCATGTCATTTGCTTGCGTGTTGCATTTTGGCATGTCATCATCTGCACTTCATCTGCATTTCATCTGCATGTTTTTCAAAACATGCATCCGTTGGGGTTCCGCCGGTTCTCTCTGTTGTCCGTTCCAAGTCCGGACACACTTGCACGCGCCCGCGGCACCTCCGAAATATATTTTATTAGTGGCATAAAAATGTTCTCGGAATGGGTTGCAACTTGTCATGTGGTCTTATTATAGTGTAGACAGAGCGCCTGCCAAGTTTCATCGCATTCGGAGTTCGTTTGTCTGCCCAACTGTTAAACATAGCAGTACCGCTGACGGTACCTTTGTCGTATGTTTCAGTCTCCGAAACTGCCGCCGGGCTGCATTTCTCTTCTCTCCCCTTAGCTCAAAACCTCTCTCTCACAGCCCACTAATCCCTCCTAGGCCTAGCCTAGCTTCCCCTCTGTCCGGAGCCGCACGATCGCGATCCGAGGGTCCAAAACCCTTAACCCTAGACCCCTGCCTATTTAAGAAGCCCCCCTTGCCATTTTTGAGTGCCCCTAGCCTTCCCCTACCCTCAGCCGCCGCATCCCCCTCGAAAACCGCGCCACCAGCCAGATCCATCCACCTCCTCCCTGTTTTCCGGCGCCCTCCACCTCACTCGCGCCACTTGGCAGCGCCCCATTGGCCAGCCGTCACCGCGCAGCCTCCCGCAGCAAACCGTAGGGCGCCACGCATCCTCCCGCGCCCCCGCAGCCCCCAGCGCCGCCGTGGCCCGCCATGCCCGCACCAGGCCCGCAACGGACCGATCTGGGACCGCCTCCCGCTCTCTCCGCCCGAGCGCCCCAGCGCCTCGCCTCCTCGCCCGCTTCCCCCGCCGCCTCGCGCCTTCCGCCAGCGACCCCGGCAGCCACGCCGTCGAGCACCAGCAGCCAGGCCGGATCTCACCTCCCCTGCTCCTCCTTCCCCTACCTTCTCCTTCCTCTCTCTCACTCTCTCTCCCGCAGGAGTTCTGCCATGGCCGCCACCACCCGAACTCGGGAGCCGCCTCTACCCTGGAAGCTCGTCACCGCCGCCGTTCGTCGCCGGATCTGGGACCCCTGCCCTCAGATCCGTCCGTTCCGAGCCTCGTCGGCCTTCCCTGCAGCCGCTGCCGCTCGAGTCCGGCCGTGGCCATCGCCGCCCACAGCTCTGCATCGAGCAGAGGACGAGCCGCTCGCCCGCTCTCCCCGTTGACCGCGCGCCTGGGCTGCCTCCCCTCCAGCGCCAAGGCCCAGCGCCCCGCCAGCCTACCTCTTCCACCGACTGGGCCTCAGCCCACTAGGTGAGGCCACCCCCAGCGCCCCCTCCTTTTGTTTTTTTTCCTCTTGGGCCATCTAGATCCGGCCCGATGTGGTTTTTTTTACCGTCTGCGAATTTGCTATTTATCCAGTGAATTAACAGTTTTACAGAAAACCCCTCAATATTCATGCATTTAATATCTCTCAAACTGTGCATCGGATTAAAATGATTTATATATGTAAAATGCTTAGAAAATTGTGTAGATTAATAATATGCCACTTTCATCCATGTTAAAAATGTTTAACATGCTGTTTGTGTTTATTTTGCATAATGCCATGTTGAAATGATTTATTTCGTAACTAAATAACCGTAGCTCGGTTCTAAATAAACTTTATATGTATTTGGGGTGGAAAAATGCCTAGATTAACTTGGTGCACTCATCTTGCAAGTTTAACAACATTAAAATATGGTTTAGGGCAGAACAGTACCAAATTCATTTTACGCACATGGGGATTTTCCGGAATTGTTGTTTGTTGTTTCCGGCCTCACTTAAACTTGCCTAGATAGGTAGATTAATTATGTTTCACCCCTTGCCATGTTTAACAACATTTAATATTGTTGTGTACCTAAACGAGATTAAACTAAATATGTCAATGTGGTGTTTCGTCAATATGCAACTAGTTGCATATTGAGCTCCACTTAATTGGTAGTATTGTTTGTTACACTTTGCCATGCCATGCCTCATTAAACCGGACATGCATCATACTTGTTTGTGCATCATGCCATGATTATGCTTGTGTGCTTACCATATTGTTTGTTTCTTTCCGGTGTTGCTTCTTAGTTCTGGTAATGTTGCGATCGTGAGGGTTCGTTCGTCTACGCTTGGTTTAGTTTCATCCGTTCGTCTTCTTCATGGACTCGTTCTTCTTCCTTGCGGGATTTCAGGCAAGATGACCGCTACCCTGGATCTCACTACTATCATTGCTATGCTAGTTGCTTCGTTCTATCGCTATGTTGTGTTACCTATATTTTGCTCATCAAGCCTCCCAATTTGCCATGAACCTCTAACCTTTGACACCCTTCCTAGCAAACCGTTGCTTGGCTATGTTACCGCTTTGCTCAGCCCTCTTATAGCGTTGTTAGTTGCAGGTGAAGTTGAAGATTACTCCATGGTGGACAGGATTTTGGTTTGGGATATCACAATATCTCTTATATTATTAATGCATCTATATATTTGGTAAAGGGTGGAAGGCTCGGCCTTATGCCTGGTGTTTTGTTCCACTCTTGCCGCCCTAGTTTCCGTCATACCGATGTTATGTTCCCGGATTTTGCGTTCCTTACGCGGTCGGGTGATTTATGGGACCCCCTTGACAATCCGCTTTGATTAAACTCCTCCAGCGAGCCCCAACATTGGTTTTACCATTTGCCTCACCACCACCTATATTTCCCTTGGGAGTAATTAACCCAAGGGTCATCTTTATTATAGCCCCCCCGGGCCAATGCTTGTCTAAGTGTTGGTCCGAACCAGAGCCACTTGCAGCGCCACCTCGGGGAAACTCGAGGTCTGGTTTTAGTTGTACGTAGTGTTCATCCGGTGTTTGTAACGCCCCGAGACCGGAGCTTCAGATCCCTTCCAGGGTTTCCGAGTTTCGCCGTGTGTTTCTTTTTTTGCTTGCTCTTTTATGTTTTTGCATTGCATCATGTCATCATGCCATCATGCCATTTAATTTTTAAAAACTCAACTAAATAAAATCGTATGGATCTTCGGTCCATTTAAATTGAGGGAAGGATGACTTCTCTTTATAACATACCCTCCCGATATTTAGGGAGCTATATTAAATATTTCTTTATTTCTGAAATCACCATAACACACTTGCAAATAATTCTCCATGCCTTTGTTATCTCACTTCTTGGTCTCCAACCTTGCCAATAATTCTTTTGCCATTTTCCGGAGCTCCACCAAAAGTCCGAACATTTTTGGACCTTCCTTTCATCAAGTCCTAGTTCAAACCCATTTGAATTTCAAATGAGTTTGAATTTAAATCTTTCAGTCATGCCCACTTCTTTTTTTCTTGGAACAAGCATATTTTTCTGAATCCGGGAAAATTGTCTCCATGCGCAAATCCTTTCCCTAACCCTCTCTTTATTTTTCTTCTCTTTAATTGTTTTCTGCTAAGAAAATATAAGAGAGTAGAGAGAGAGCCCAGCCAGGCCTCTTAGGCCCGACCATCCAAACCGGCCTGCTTCCTCGCAGCCCACCTCTCCAGCCGCAGCCAACCGCAGCCCACTACCTAAGCCGGCCCAAGGCCCACCTAACGCCCCTCCTAACCCTAGCCCGATCCCCTCGATCCCTCCTCCTCATCCCCTCGCGCCGCCACCTTCGTTCAGCGATCCCCATCGCACGCAACCCCGCATCGCCAGGGAGCGCCGCCAGTGCTCGACCCCACTCCCTCCTCTCGATCCCCATCTCCACCTCGCAACGCCTCCCTTTCTCGAGCGCCCCCGCGCCCTGCCGTGCCCGAGCCGTCCCCGCGCCCTGCCATGCCCTGCTGCCGCTGCCTCCCCGCTGTCCAACCGTGCCGCGCCCTCAAGCGCGTCGCCTCCCGCAGCCGTCGACCGAGCCGACCCTCCTCGTAGCGCTGCCGCCTCGTCTCCCCATCTCCATGGCCATGTCGCCTCGCGCCTCCGTCTTCGCCTTCGCGTCAGCGCCTCGTCGTCGGGAGCTCGTCCCCGAGCTCGGCCAACTCTGGCGGCCCTGGAGCCCGCGCCAAGCTCCTGTCAGGCCCGCGTCGCCATCCAAGACCCCGAGCCGCTCCTTCCATCGCCAGGGGAGGAGCTCCTCATCCAGATTAGGATGGCCTCTGCCGCCCTTGCCATTCTCCATCGTGGCAGGACCCATGCTGTCCTCTGCTTCCTCTACGGTGACTAGGAGCCACCTCGCCCACGGCCTCCTCCTCGTCGCCCCGCGCCTCCCGGAGAGCCACCCTGCGCGCGACCCCGCCGCCTTGTCTGCCCAGCGCCGCTTCCTCGCCAGTTCCTCCGCTAGATCTCGCCTCCGTCAGAGACGGCAGCAGCAACAGTTGCACCTTCCCTATTGTGGCCATCCCCTGCTCGTATTGTCGCCCGAAGACCCGTGTACCTGAATCGCCAAGACCGGATTCGTCAAGACCCTCTGGTACGACTACACGGTGATGCGCCAAGTACCATGACCACCGCATTCTGTTTCTTCACTATCAAGTCCGAGAGGACGCCATGTACCATGAAGACGAGGACCCGTGTATGACTTCGAACTGTGTACCACTACCATCGACCCTCGAAGACCCCGTGGACCCCGAACATCCATGGGACATGAACGACTACTTCCTCTACCGACGCCGTGTACAACTACTTCCACGACGTCCCGTGAACGCCTACTTCCTCTGCACTGCTCCGAACTCGTTCCGCCCCGAAACGCACGCTTCGAAGGTATAACCCGAGATGACCGCCCGTGAACGAATGCATGTGTTGAATGAGATGCACCGTTTGCACCGTGTCCAAATTGTCACTCGTTTCCATGCCGCCGTCCCGTGGGAACCCGGAAGCCGGGATCACCCCACCATCTCTTGCATGACACGCTCACGCTCACTTCCTTTTGCACCGGTACCTCCATGAGCTATCGGAACCGATAAGTTGCCATGGCACTATTTCCGTTTCACCGTCGTGGCACCTTTTCCCTTCCGCCATGGCGACAAATGCCTCGTATCATGCTCATGTTAATGTTTTCATAAAATTGCATAAACTTGAATATGTCATCCGCATCATGCTAACAACAATTAAAATGGTTAAAATTGTGTTTGCTTTAAACTACTAAATGACATATGGGGATTTCCGGAATTGTTGTTTGTTGTTTTCGGCCTCATTTAAAATTGCCTAGTTAGGTAGTTTTATTATGCTTCACCCCTTGCCATGTTTAATAACATTTAATATCGTTCGGTAGCTTAAGAGATTAAACTAAATAATTGATGTGGTGTTCCGTCAATATGCAACTCGTTGCATATTGAGCTCCACTTAAATTGTAGTGTTGTTTGCTTTACCTTGCCATGCCATGCCTCATTAAACCGAACATGCATCATATTTGGTTGTGCATCATGCCATGCTTATGTGCTTGTTGTTTACCATATTGTTTGCTTCTTTCCGGTTTGCTTCTCTCGTTAGCTTCGGTTTCGTTCCGAAGTTGTGAGGATTTGTTCGACTACGTCTGTTTGTCTTCTTCATGGATTCGTTCTTCTTTCTATCGGGATTTCAGGCAAGATGACCATTACCCTCGATATCACTTCTATCTTTGCTTGCTAGTTGCTTCGTTCTATCACTATGCTGTGTTACCTATCACTTGTTTACCATGCCTCCCATATTGCCATGTCAGCCTCTAACCTTTTCAGCCTTCCTAGCAAACCGTTGCTTGGCTATGTTACCGCTTTGCTCAGCCCTCTTATAGCGTTGCTAGTTGCAGGTGAAGTTGAAGAATGATCCATGATGGACAGGATTATGATTGGGATATGACAATATCTCTTATTTAATTAATGCATCTATATACTTGGTAAAGGGTGGAAGACTCGGCCTTATGCCTGGTGTTTTGTTCCACTCTTGCCGCCCTAGTTTTCCGTCATACCAGTGTTATGTTCCCGGATTTTGCGTTCCTTACGCGGTTGGGTGATTTATGGGACCCCCTTGACAGTTCGCTTTGAATAAAACTCCTCCAGCAAGGCCCAACCTTGGTTTTAACATTTGCCTACCTAAGCCTTTTTCCCTTGGGTTCTGCAGAAGCAAGGGTCATCTTTATTATACCCCCCCCCCCCGGGCCAGTGCTCGTCATGAGTGTTGGTCCAACCTGTCAACCGCCGGTGGCCACCAGGGGCAACTCTGGGCTGGCCTACCAGAAGTTTGGACAATCCGGTGTGCCCTGAGAACGAGATATGTGCAGCTCCTATAGGGATTTGTCGGCACAGCGGGAGGCTTTGCTGGTCTTG
>NC_041391.1:361302422-361326524 GCF_002162155.2 Triticum dicoccoides | reverse complement strand
ACCTTGGTTTTAACATTTGCCTACCTAAGCCTTTTTCCCTTGGGTTCTGCAGAAGCAAGGGTCATCTTTATTATACCCCCCCCCCCGGGCCAGTGCTCGTCATGAGTGTTGGTCCAACCTGTCAACCGCCGGTGGCCACCAGGGGCAACTCTGGGCTGGCCTACCAGAAGTTTGGACAATCCGGTGTGCCCTGAGAACGAGATATGTGCAGCTCCTATAGGGATTTGTCGGCACAGCGGGAGGCTTTGCTGGTCTTGTTTTACCATTGTCAAAATGTCTTGTGAACCGGGATTCCGAGTCTGATCGGGTCTTCCTGGGAGAAGGAATATCCTTCATTGATCGCGAGAGCTTATCATGGGCTAAGTTGGGACACCCCTGCAGGGTATAATCTTTCGAAACCCGTGCGTGTGGTTATAGGCAGATGGGAATTTGTTAATGTTCGGTTGTAGATAACTTGACACCTGATCCGAATTAAAATGCATCAACCGCGTGTGTAGCCATGATGGTCTCTTTTCGGCGGAGTCCAGGAAGTGAACACGGTTTTGGGTTATGTTTGACGTAAGTAGGAGTTCAGGATCACGTCTTGATCATTGCTAGTTCACGATCGTTCCTTTTGCTCTCTTCTCGCTCTTATTTGCGTATGTCAGCCACCATATTTGCTTAGTGCTTGCTGCAACTCCACCTCATTACCCTTTCCTACCCATAAGCTTAAATAGTCTTGATCTCGCGGGTTTTGAGATTGATGAGTCCTCGTGACTCCCCAGATACTATCACAACAGTTGCAGGTGCCGATGATACCAGTGCAGCTAATGCAACCGAGCTCAGATGGGAGCTCAACGAAGATCTTAGTTGTTGCTATGTTTCATTTCATGTTGATCAGTAGTGGAGCCCAGTCGGGACGATCGGGAATCTAGCAGTTGGGTTATCTTCTTTTCTTTTGGCTTCGTCCGTAGTCGGACTATGTGTGTAATCTGAATGATGTATGATTTATTATATGTTCATTGTGTGAAGTGGCGATTGTAAGCCAACTCTTTATACCATTCTTGTTCATTACATGGGATTGTGTGAAGATGACCCTTCTTGCGACAAAAACTACAATGCGGTTATGCCTCTAAGTCGTGCTTCGACACGTGGGAGATATAGCCGCATCGTGGGTGTTACAAGTTAGTAATCAGAGCCATCCCCGACTTAGGAACCCCCTGCTTGATTGTTTGCTGGTGTTGTTGAGTCTAGAACAAAAATGTTTTGAGTCTTAGGATTATATATATCGGAGAGTAGGATTCTTTTTACTCCTCAGTCCCTTCGTCGCTCTGGTGAGGTCTCCTGACGTAGATGTTTTGACTTTCCTCTCCTCAAATTTCACTAAATTTTTTTAGGATCACGCGGGTATCTTGGAATCGTTCCGATGGTTTTGTGACGAGAACATTGTTCTTGGTGCCTCCTATCTATTATGTGGCTTTGAGCCGGGGAGTTGAGCTCTGAGGTGTTGTCGTCATAATTTTATCGTTGCAGTTCTGGAATACCTGAGTTTTGCCGACATCGAAAATCTCTTTTATGCAGTTGTTGGTGAGATAACCTCGATAACCCAGTACTGGGGCGAGCTCGAGAGTATTGCCATAACTCGTATAACGGATGCTTTTCGAAGGTTGAGGTACATGATTTCCGAAGGTTTCTTGGTTATGTGTTGATGGATGGATACCGCTTGGATGTAGGTATTGTTAGTTTTGTGTGAGATATATATTGCTTCCCCTGTATCCCCAACACCAGATTGCATAACCAGAAAGTTTCGGGAGTTTATAGGTGGGAATTCAAGTAGCTCCTAGAATATCTTTTCGAGAGATGCATGATATGAGATTGGGGTTCGACGTCTAGTGGTCCGCCTTTCCACGGTCGTTTTACAGTGGTCTCGTTGTGTCTTAAAGAACCCTGGGCTATGCTGGTTCGGGGACACTTCGTATGTCATGTGCACTGCCTTGTACATGATGGTGCTGTACACTCGAGCCCGTGTGGGCCCCACCACGAAAACTTCGGACGAAATCTCTATCATATGTTTGTTCCGGCTTATTCTGCAAGCCAAATCCTTTGTTTTGTTTCGAGTTGTGGTATTCGAGTTGCTTCGAAGTCAAATGTTGAATCCATACCTTTCCTAAACGGTGTTCTCATATTGCTATGTGAATACTAGTCCTTCTTGATCATCGAGGTCGTCATGTTAATTCTTTTCCAACCGGTGCGCTTCTCTTTGAGATGATCCCATCATTCTCCCCAACCGCAAGATCAATTTTAAGTTTTCTCAACGGTGTTTGTTTCATCCGCACCAAGTTGTCTTTGTTTTTACCCACCCTCCCACCCTTTCTTTTCTTCAAGGACTCAGATTTCTTAATCGGGTATCCTTTTATTTGTGAGAAGTCTCTTCATTCGTTTCTTTCAATGTTCTTACCCGGTGATTATCATGAAGTTGGCTAGGAGTTTCAATTTCATCATTCTTTGTTATTTTTCTTCTCCGGTGGATCCAATTCAAGCTTTCGGTGTTGATCATATCCTTATCCTTGTTCAAATGCTATCCCATGCCGGTGCCTCTCATAATTGTTCACCTCTCTCTATTCTTATCCTGAGTGCTCTAGATATCTCGGAAGATTCGTGTTTCCATTCTCAATCCATTCAAGTTATTTTGAGGTTGTTATCTCATTCAAGCCATTTAATTCAACCGACGCAATCTCTCTTTTAAATCATTCAACGGTGTTTTCCTTTTGAGTGGGCCCTAACCCACGGGTCTTTTCCCAGGATCTTTCCTGACTCTCCTAATTTTCCCGGAGCTATTCTCAAATTCTTTTCAAGTGTGACGTAAGAATGGATCTTCATCAGTCATATTTTTTCTCCAAGATCGCTTTCAAATTGTTTTTCATTGTTGGCTCAACCTTTTTGTTTTTCATTCTCCCGGAGTATCTCAATAATTCATGGTGGTTCTCGTCATCATTCTCAGCATGTGAAGACCGAAGAAGAAGGATTTTTCTCCTAAATCTTGGTCCGTTCTCTTGAAGATTCATGGTTCTAGCGTTATGCCATCCTCTCATAATTGTTTTCAACTGTGAGAATTCTTTTCAACCATCCGGAGAATTTCATGAGTTGTTTCTGTTTCTTTCCTCCGAAGGCCATAATGTCATAATTCTTCATTCTCAGCTTTCAACTCTCGTTCTTGAATTCTTCCGGTGCATCGTCCAAATACCCTCTAATCAGTTCACGATCTCTTCGTTCTCATGTATCTAAATCCCCTCAAGTATCTTCATTCATTTTCCAATTCTTCCCGGTGAATTGTGCCTTTGCTACTTTCATTTTCAATTCTTTTGGTGATTCATTCAAGAGTTCTCTTCCTTGGTTATCATTCATTCTTTCATTGTTTCAATTCCAACGGTGGTTCCATCAATACCTTCTGAAGTTTGCGCTATATCTCTCTTAATTCTTTCTACGAGAATAAGTAGTATGCCAAATCCGTTGCTTGTCATCAATTTAAATTGGTGAAGGATGCGCATAATGTAATTCTTATTATTGTTTCATCCAAGTGATCTAGTTTCTTCTTTCCAGAGTTGTTCATCATGTCACATTTCTTGGTTCTAAGATGTTCATCTTTTCTTTCCGGAGTTCCAAGTTTTCTTGGTTATATCGTCGCGAAGCTTCATCTAAATCATTGCAAGGCTTCACCCTGTGTTTTCAACTTCCCTTTCTTTTTATCATCCTTTTATTATCGGAGTTCTTCATGGAGGCTCTACATGGTGGTTCATCAAGGATTCCTTTCATCCTTCAATTGTTCTTCAAGATTTCTCTCGAAGTTAAGATCCGCCAAGCTATACTCTAAAATAAACATGGTGCTTAACACATGTTTTGTTTTGAGGAGTTCAAGTATTCTTCTACTTGCATCCGAAGTGCAATTCTTTCTACCTTATCTTTTGAGGTGGTGTTATATCATTCTTGACAATTTTCATTCATGTTTCGTGATTCACATGTTGTCAAGAACAAGGTATTTTAAATCCATAAATCTTTTCGTTGGAGTTATCTTGGTATAGATTTCACCTAAAGCCTTCCCTAAGGAATGTTGTATTGTGGTGCTTATCAATGATCCAAGTTTTCTCCTATCCTCTCAGCGAAAATAGTTTTCATATCTTCGTTGATCTCAAGCAAGCAATTGTTTCCGTTAGTGGCCGGTTGTCACCTCATAATTTTGAGATGTTTTCCATAAGCCCACTACAAGCTTATTTGTTTCATTGTTGGTTTCCAACAACTCCGTTATAACCTTCTTGGAAGGCTGCTTTCCATGCTTATTTGTGGCGGAAGTTGGCATTTTCTTCTCCATTCTGTTATTCCAATGATCTATCTTCTATTCTTTCTTCTGGAGGCTTTGTGATGTTGCTCTCTTCACTCCTCTTCTCGTATTGAGGATCATGTTCTTTTGGTGCATATCCAATTAACCAAAGTGTTGTGTCATCTATTCAAGTTCTTTTCATCTTATCAAGTTTTGCCTCTCTTTTCTACCAGATTGCTGTCTGAAATCCTTCTTACCCCTTGTGCCATTCTTTAATTAGTTCCGGAGGTAGTATGTTGTTGATTTCATCAGGTATCATCCCATCTTCTCAAGTTCATGTTCAATTCCTTCCATTTTTAGTTGGAATGCTGCCAAAATTATATCATTCTTATTCATTCTTATGTCGTTTCAACCAGAGTGGTTTCAATTCCTTCTTGTTCATTGTGCTCGTCATTCATTACTTTGCAACCTCCAAGGTTCACATGGTGTTCCTTCTTTCTATTCTCTACCGCAGTGCTCTCAATTGTGCTCTACTCCATTGTGTTCTCTCTTTCAACTTTTCAACCTCTCAAGGTTCGTGGTTTCACTCGTTCGTCAAAGAAGCAACTTAGTTTTACCTCTTCTCTTCCTCTTCCGTTTCTCTCCGGTTCCATTCTAGATCTCGGGACGAGATCCTCTTGTAGTGGTGGAGTGTTGTAACGCCCCAAGACCGGAGCTTCAGATGCCTTCCAGGGTTTCCGAGTTTCGCCGTGTGTTTCTTTTTTTGCTTGCTATTTTATTTTTTTGCATTGCATCATGTCATCATGCCATCATGCCATTTAAATTTTAAAAACTCAACTAAATAAAATCGTATGGATCTTCGGTCCATTTAAATTGAGGGAAGGATGACTTCTCTTTATAACATACCCTCTCGATATTTAGGGATCTATATTAAATATTTCTTTATTTCGGAAATCACCATAACACACTTGCAAATAATTCTCCATGCCTTTGTTATCTCAATTCTTGGTCTCCAACCTTGCCAATAATTCTTTTGCCATTTTCCGGAGCTCCACCAAAAATCCGAACATTTTTGGACCTTCCTTTCATCAAGTCTAGTTCAAACCCATTTGAATTTCAAATGAGTTTGAATTTAAATCTTTCGGTCATGCCCACTTCTATTTTTCTTGGAACAAGCATATTTTTGCGAGTCCGGGAAAATTGTCTCCATGCGCAAATCCTTTCCCTAACCCTCTCTTTCTTTTTCTTCTCTTTAATTGTTTTCTACTAAGAAAATATAAGAGAGTAGAGAGAGACCCCAGCCAGGCCTCTTAGGCCCGACCATCCAAACCGGCCTGTTTCCTCGCAGCCCAACTCTCCAGCCGCAGCCAGCCGCAGCCCACTACCTAAGCCGGCCCAAGGCCCACCTAACGCCCCTCCTAACCCTAGCCCGATCCCCCCGATCCCTCCTCCTCATCCCCTCGCGCCGCCACCTTCGTTCAGCGATCCCCATCGCACGCAGCCCCGCATCGCCAGGGAGCGCCGCCAGTGCTCGACCCCACTCCCTCCTCTCGATCCCCATCTCCACCTTGCGACGCCTCCCTTTCTCGAGCGCCCCCGCGACCTGCCGTGCCCGAGCCGTCCCCGCGCCCTGCCCGTGCCCCACTGCCGCTGCCTCCCCGCCGTCCAACCGTGCCGCGCCCTCAAGCGCGTCGCCTCCCGCAGCCGTCGACCGAGCCGATCCTCCTCGTAGCGCTGCCGCCTCGTCTCCCCATCGCCATGGCCATGTCGCCTCGCGCCTCCGTCTTCGCCTTCGCATCAGCGCCTCGTCGCCGGGAGCTCGTCCCCGAGCTCGGCCAACTCCGGCGGCCCCGGAGCCCGCGCCAAGCTGCTGTCAGGCCCGCGTCGCCATCCAAGACCCCGAGCCGCTCCTTCCGTCGCCAGGGGAGGAGCCCCTCGTCCAGATCAGGATGGCCTCCGCCGCCCTTGCCGTTCTCCGTCGTCGCAGGACCCGTGCTGTCCTCTGCTTCCTCTACAGTGACCAGGAGCCACCTCGCCCGCGGCTTCCTCCTCGTCGCCCCGCGCCTCCCGGAGGGCCACCCTGCGCGCGACCCTCCCTCCTTGTCTGCCCAGCGCCGCTGCCTCGCCAGCTCCTCCATTGGATCTTGCCTCCATCAGAGACAGCAGCAGCAACAGCTGCACCTTCCCTGTTGTGGCCATCCCCTGGTCGTATTGTCGCCCGAAGACCCGTGTACCTGAATCGCCAAGACCGGATTCGTCAAGTACCCTTTCGGATTCGTCGAGACCCTCTGGTATGACTACCCGGTGATGCGCCAAGTACCACGACCACCGCGTTCCGTTTCTTCACTGTCAAGGCCGAGAGGACGCCAAGTACCATGAAGACGAGGACCCGTGTACGACTTCGAACCGTGTACGACTACCATCGACCCTCGAAGACCCCGTGGACCCCGAACATCCACGGGACATGAACGACTACTTCCTCTACCGACGCCGTGTACAACTACTTCCACGACGTCCCGTGAACGCCTACTTCCTCTACACCCCTCCGAACTCGTTCCGCCCCGAAACGCACGCTTCAAAGGTATAACCCGAGACGACCGCCCATGAACGAATGCATGTGTTGAATGAGATGCACCGCTTGCACCGTGTCCGAATTGTCACTCGTTTCCATGCCGCCGTCCCGTGGGAACCCGGAAGCCGGGATCACCCCACCATCTCTTGCATGACACGCTCACGCTCACTTCCTTTTGCACGGGTACCTCCATGAGCAATCGGAACCGATATGTTGACGTGGGACTATTTCCATTTCACCGCCGTGGCACCTTTTACCTTCCGCCATGGCGACAAATGCCTCGTATCATGCTCATGTTAACATTTTCATAAAATTGCATAAACTTGAATATGTCATCCGCATCATGATAACAACAATTAAAATGGTTAAAATTGTGTTTGCTTTAAACTACTAAATGACATATGGGGATTTCCGGAATTGTTGTTTGTTGTTTCCGGCCTCATTTAAAATTGCCTAGTTAGGTAGTTTTATTATGCTTCACCCCTTGCCATGTTTAATAACATTTAATATTGTTTGGTAGCTTAACGAGATTAAACTAAATAATTGATGTGGTGTTTGCAACTCGTTGCATATTGAGCTCCACTTAAATTGTAGTGTTGTTTGCTTTACCTTGCCATGCCATGCCTCATTAAACCCGACATGCATCATATTTGGTTGTGCATCATGCCATGCTTATGTGCTGGTTGTTTACCATATTGTTTGCTTCTTTCCGGTTTGCTTCTCTCGTTAGCTTCGGTTTCGTTCCGGAGTTGTGAGGATTCGTTCGACTATGTCTGTTTGTCTTCTTCATGGACTCGTTCTTCTTTCTATCGGGATTTCAGGCAAGATGACCATTACCCTTGATATCACTTCTATATTTGCTTTCTAGTTGCTTCGTTCTATCGCTATACCGCGTTACCTCTCACTTGTTTACCATGCCTCCCATATTGCCATGTCAGCCTCTAACCTTTTCACCCTTCCTAGCAAACCGTTGCTCGGCTATGTTACCGCTTTGCTCAGCCCTCTTATAGCGTTGCTAGTTGCAGGTGAAGTTGAAGAATGCTCCATGATGGACAGGATTATGATTGGGATATCACAATATCTCTTATTTAATTAATGCATCTATATACTTGGTAAAGGGTGGAAGACTCGGCCTTATGCCTGGTGTTTTGTTCCACTCTTGCCTCCCTAGTTTTCTGTCATACCGGTGTTATGTTCCTGGATTTTGCGTTCGTTACGCGGTTGTGTGATTTATGGGACCCCCTTGACAGTTCGCTTTGAATAAAACTCCTCCAGCAAGGCCCAACCTTGGTTTTAACATTTGCCTACCTAAGCCTTTTTCCCTTGGGTTCTGCAGACTCAAGGGTCATCTTTATTTTACCCCCCGGGCTAGTGCTCGTCGTGAGTGTTGGTCCAACCTGTCAACCGCCGGTGGCCACCAGGGGCAACTCTGGGCTGGCCTACCGGAAGTTTGGACAATCCGGTGTGCCCTGAGAACAATATATGTGCAGCTCCTATCGGGATTTGTCGGCACAGCGGGAGGCTTTGCTGGTCTTGTTTTACCATTGTTGAAATGTCTTGTAAACCGGGATTCCGAGTCTGATCGGGTCTTCCTAGGAGAAGGAATATCCTTCGTTGATCGCAAGAGCTTATCATGGGCTAAGTTGGGACACCCCTGCAGGGTATAATCTTTCGAAAGCCGTGCCTGCGGTTATAGGCAGATGGGAATTTGTTAATGTCCGGTTGTAGATAACTTGACACCTGATCCGAATTAAAACGCATCAACCGCGTGTGTAGCCGTGATGGTCTCTTTTCGGCGGAGTCCGGGAAGTGAACACGGTTTTGGGTTATGTTTGACGTAAGTAGGAGTTCAGGATCACTTCTTAATCATTGCTAGTTCACGACCGTTCCTTTTGCTCTCTTCTCGCTCTTATTTGCGTATGTCAGCCACCATATTTGCTTAGTGCTTGCTGCAACTCCACCTCATTACCCTTTCCTACCCATAAGCTTAAATAGTCTTGATCTCGCGGGTTTTGAGATTGCTGAGTCCTCGTGACTCACCAGATACTATCACAACAGTTGCAGGTGCCGATGATACCAGTGCAGCTGATGCAACCGAGCTCAGATGGGAGCTCAACGAAGATCTTAGTTGTTGCTATGTTTTGTTTCATGTTGATCAGTAGTGGAGCCCAGTCGGGACGATCGGGAATCTAGCAGTTGGGTTATTTTCTTTTCTTTTGGCTTCGTCCGTAGTCGGACTATGTGTGTACTCTAAATGATGTATGATTTATTATATGTTCATTGTGTGAAGTGGCGATTGTAAGCCAACTCTTTATCCCATTCTTGTTCATTACATGGGATTGTGTGAAGATGACCCTTCTTGCGACAAAAACCACAATGCAGTTATGCCTCTAAGTCGTGCTTCGACACGTGGGAGATATAGCCGCATCGTGGGTGTTACAGTGTTACCCTGAGAACGAGATATGTGCAGCTCCTATCGGGATTGTCGGTGCATCGGGCGGTCTTGCTGGTCTTGTTTTACCATTGTCGAAATGTCTTGTAAACCGGGATTCCGAGTCTGATTGGGTCTTCCTGGGAGAAGGTATATCCTTCATTGATCGCGAGAGTTTGTCATGGGATAAGTTGGGACACCCCTGCAGGGTGTAATATTTCGAAAGTCGTGCCTGCGGTTATAGGCAGATGGGAGTTAAAACTTGTTAATGTCCGGTTGTAGATAACTTGACACCAGATCCGAGTTAAAATGCATCAACCGCGTGTGTAGCCATGATGGTCTCTTTTCGGCGGAGTCCGGGAAGTGAACACGGTGTCTGGGTTATGTTTGACGGAAGTAGGAGTTCAGGATCACTTCTTGATCATTACTAGTTGACGACCGTTCCATTTTCTCTCGTCTCGCTCTTATTTCCGTATGCTAGCCACCATATATGCTTAGTCGTTGCAGCAGCCTCACCACTTTACCCCTTCCTTTCCCTTTAAGCTTTGCTAGTCTTGATACCCATGGTAATGGGATTGCTGAGTCCTCGTGGCTCACAGATTACTACAACAACAGTTGCAGGTACAGATTATGCGATGATCATGACGCGAGAGCGATGTTTGCTTGTTTTGGAGTTCTTCTTCTGCTTCTTTTTCGATCAGGGGATAGGTTCCAGGTCGGCAGCCTGGGCTAGCGGGGTGGATGTCGTTTGAGCTTCTGTTTGTGTTTCATCCGTAGTCGGATGTTGATATTGTGTATGATATATTGTTGTATTCATGTGGCATTGTTTGCCTTTTGTATGTATCCCCACCTATTATGTAATGTTGATGTAATGATATCCACCTTGCAAAAGCATTTCAATATGCGGGTCTATCCTTGGTGGGACCTTCGAGTTCCTTTTGGATAGGGTCGCATATTGGGCGTGAAGCCGATGAAGTCCAGGCTCGCCGGATGCGGTTTTGGCTCGAGCCGCCTCTGCTTGTCGACTGCCTCACTGTCCATCTCAAGCGGCGGTGACGCTGGTGTACACGTGTGCTGGTGTGTATTTTGTGTTGGGCGTGTGCGAGTGTGTCCTTGTGTGCATGTCGCCGTGCAGTGGCGTAGTGGGCGCAAGTGCGTCCTTCATGCGGAAGAAGTGTGCCCTCAATTTACTAGCAGAATTGCTTCACGCACGATTGTAAACGCACGACGCCTACATGATTCTCCTTCCCCAACAGTGCTCGTACATGCACGCTAGTTTTTGGTGCTGCCACATCTGAATCGTGCATGCATTGGTCGTGCATGCGGTCATGTGTATAGCAGCGCTGATTTACTAGCGTGTGGGGTGCTACCGCAAGTGGTTTCAACTTTAAGCTTCAAAAAAAGTGGTTTCGACTTTGTTTACTTCATTGCATGTCAGATGGGCCTCTAGTTTACTTATTTTCACCCACTGCCACATGGGCCAGCATATGAAGATAGAGAACACTAGCTAACAAGGCAGCATGTGTACTGGTTGACCGGTCAACTAAACAATATACGGAGCCATACGCTAACACAGTCACCGTATAATCCCTCGGTAAAGAGAGATCAAGTGAGAGGGGAGGCCTGTGAGAGATAGTAGAGAGATATAAAGAGCTACTCCCTCCATTCGATAATGTAGTGCCTATATTTTTTTAAAGTCAAACTTTTAAAACTGGCCAAGTTTATAAAGAAATTACTTATATCTACAATACCAAAGATAAATGATCGTATGAATTAAGTACATGTTGTGATGAATCTAATGATCGTTCTAGATGGAAATGTTTTTCTCCACATATACCTGGTCAAACTTTTCTGGGGTTTGACTTTTCAAAACATCCATATGTTTATGGACGTGAGAGAGTACCTACTTAGAGAGAGAGTGAGTGAAATAGAAAGAGTGAGTGAGAAAAGTGTGTGTGCGTGTGTGAAAGAGACATGGACAACACATGATAAAGTAGAGAAAAACATGTGTGTCTTATGCAAATATATCACACATGCATCTTCGACAGCGGAAGCGAGGTAAGGAGATAGTGTGTGGTTATTTGCAACTGAGAGATAAAGACCCCTAGCATGTGGCCAAGAGAGGTCTGACAAACAAGGGAGAGAGGTCGAGAGAGACGTATGGAGAAAATGCAGGCATGGGGAGGAGAGAGTGTGTGTTTGTGACAGAGAGATCCCCTGGAGATCGTGATGGGACTTCATGGGTGGGAGATCGAGTAACAAGGTTTGCGCGATAGAAGATGCCCTGAGAGATATCGAGATAGACGTCTGGATGGAAGGAGAAAATACGTGTGTTCCTGATGGATAGTGAGAGATAGTCATACTTAGGGGAGTGCGTGTGCCAATGATGCAGTGAGAGATTATGGTACTTATAGGGGGTCTCACATAGAGAGAGAGAACAAGGGTGGAGAGTTTTAGATGGGTCTATGTAGCGCGAGCGAGATATGTGTATGTGTGGACCAGGGAGATATAAAGTTGGAGAGAGATAGAGGAGCCCTGATACAGCTGAGTTGTGCGTCAGATAGCTGAGAGGGGGCAAGAGATACTCCATTTGTTCGATAATGTAGTGCATATAAATTTTTAGAAGTCAAACTTTGGAAACTTTGACCAGGTTTATGCAAATATTATTTATATCTACAATACCAAAGATACATCATAAGAAACTACATCTCATGATGAATCTAGTGATATATGTTTGTCGTTCTAGATGTAATTTTTTTTCTCCATGTACCTAGTGAAACTTTGTGAAGTTTGACTTTTCAATATATCTATATGCTATGGACCAAAGAGAGTACCTAAGTCGAGAGAGATCAAGTGCGTGTGAAGGAGAAAGAGTGAGTTTGCAAAAGATTGCATGTGAAAGAGAAAAGGACAACAAACGATAAGATAGAGAGAGAGTGTTCGTTACTTATGCAAACATATCACGCCTGCATCTCCGAGATAGAAAAGCAAGGTGAGGACATACACGAAGATAGCCTGTGCGTGATTGTTTGCAACGGAGAAAGACACCCCTATAACACATGTCCAATAGAGGTTTGGCCAACAAGGGATGGAGGTCGAGAGGGACGCATGGAGAAGATGGACGCATAGGGAGAGAGAGAGGTTGTGTTTGTGATAGATAGATCCCCTCGAGATCGTGAGACGACTATATGGGTGGGATATCGAGGGATGAGGTGTGTGTGCGATAGAAAGATGCCCCAAGAGAAATTGAGATAGACTAAGTGAGGGAAAGAGACAATGCATATGTTTGTGATGGAGACTGAGAAATAGTCATATACATGGGCGGGATTGCGTGTGCCTACAATTGAGTGAGAGACAGTCATACTTAGCTAGGCGTGAGATTGTCTATGTGTGTGTGTGCCCGTGTGAGATGGATAGCGAATGAGGGGGGAGAGAGTTTTAGATGGGTCTATCGAGTGCGAGTGAGATATGCATGTGTATCTATGACCTAGGGAGATGGAGAGTTTGAGAGAGAGAGGGAAGAGCTCCGAGACGGCAGAGTGGTGCATGAGAGAGTTACGGACAACGAGCTAGGGAATTTGTGTGCGTATGATGAGTGCACCCTAGATATTTAGCTTGGACTAGAGAATCATACATTGTGTGCTAGAGAGACCTATACATGGAGTGTGCATGGGAACTAGGAAGACCCACATAGAGAGAAAGAGAGAGAGGGAGAGATAGAGAGAAACAGGGAGAGAGACCGATAAGGTTTGCGTTTGGATGTATGCGATAGAAACGAAGATTGTCAGCGAGAGAGAGAACAGGAGTCCGGGAGAGGGGAGGTCGCGTTTATGCATCGAAGACTGATAAAAACCATGTTTCGATGTAAATTTGCATTCAAATATTTGAAATGGTGAACATGTTGTCTGCAATCCACACATGAACGGAGATATGTGTATCAAACAAGTTCATTAGTTTGACTTTCAGCATGTTCATGTAGTACTATAATACAACATGGTACTCAATTGAGGTGTTCAATTTTGGATTTAGTTCACTATTTTGACCTGGTGCACGAGCTATTTCATTGAATCGAGATATTACATTTTGGGTTTGATTCCCATTTTTGAGTGGGTCAACTATTTTTCATATAGTAAATCATTAGCAACGAACATGTAAAAACACATTTGCCCGGAGCATCATCTCACCATCTAAAAAATAAGTGGCAAGCTAATATTTCAAAATTTGATTCGAATCGACTTGGTAAGGTAGACGTGGATGCTGGTTCTCCCAAAATTTCCGCTAAACACCCTCTTCTCGGTGGAATTCGCTTGACAAAATAAATGGGAGACGTGAAATTACTGGCCTATGTGGGACACGCATCAATTGGCCCATTGTCTCGAGGGTAGGTTCGTAACTTCATCCATGCGCGCCTTCTCCTCTGTCAAAATGACAGGTGCTGAATAATTCATAAACCATGGGCGGCAAAACACCCTCTCCTCGGCCGAAATGGCTTGCACCGAATAATTCATAAACCATGGGTGGCAAAACACCCTATACTTTGCCTAAATAGCTCGCACCCACTATTTCAAAACACGCCCTCCTCGCCTGAAATTGCTCGCGCCCAGTATTTCAAAACAAGCCCTCCTCGCCTGAAATCACTCGCGCCCACTATTTTGGAGAAGCAAAGTTACTGTACTATTTGTGACCCTCAAGACACAGACCCAAGCCAAGAAGCCTAAAGGCAGGGATAGAACTGTAACCCCCCCCCCGCCACATTGTAGACAAATGCATCTGTAAGACATGGTTCCCCCTGTCGGTGTCAAAACCGGCGTATCTCGGGTAGGGGGTCTCGATCTGTGCGTCTTAGGCTGATGGTAACAGGAACCAAGGGACACAATGTTTACCCAGGTTCGGGCCCTCTTGATGGAGGTAAACCCCTACTTCCTGCTTGATTAATATTGAAGATATGAGTAGTACAAGAGTAGATCTACCACGAGATCGTAGAGGCTAAACCCTAGAAGCTAGCCTATGATGATTATGATTGTAATTGTGATCGGCCTTCTAAGGACCAACCTCTCCGGTTTATATAGACACCGGAGAGGGCTAGGGTTTACATGGAGTCGGTTACAAGGAAGGAAACATAATATCCGGATCACCAAGCTTGTCTTCCATGCAAAGGAGAGTCCCACCCGGACACGGGACGGAGTCTTGAGTCTTGTACCTTCACACTTCAATAGTCCGGACGATGTATATAGTCCGGCTATCCGGATACCCCCCCAATCCAGGACTCCCTCAGTAGCCCCTGAACCAGGCTTCAATGATGATGAGTCTGGTGCGCAGTCTTGTCTTCGGCATTGCAAGGCGGGTTCCTTCTCCGAAACTTCAAAGTAATTGTCGAACACTTAAACCGTGTCCGGATCCGCAAAATGATCTTCACATACCACCGTAGAGAGAATGATATTTCACAAATGCAATCCGCTGACAACTTTTTTAGACAACGTGACATGTCATTATGGTCGGGTCATTATTCGAACCGCAACCAGCCACAGCGCATATTGCGAGGTGGTTTCCTTGACACATCTTGTCAAAGCAGAGATCGTGTCCCCTTATCACGGGATTCTCATCAATACGGGTATGGGTAATCCCACCACGCCATCAATCGTGGCGCTTCGAAACTAAGCGATTCTCAATGGGCAAGTGAGGAGGCGCACCGCTTTCGTCGCCTCCATAAAGGGATAAGAGTTCCCCATTTTTACCCACGCCTTCTTCCTCCTCTGCCCACTCTTGCCCCCTCGAGCTCCAGCGCCCAAGGCCAAGTCTTCTCCGCACAGCTAAACATGTCCGGAGCAGGGGGCAAGTGGGTGGCCTCCACCGTGAAAGAGAAGCATATCGCGAATCTTCGGGCGGCCGGGTACTTGGCCGCAGACATCACGCACCGGCTACCGGACAAGGGGCAGACCATTCCAACCCCGGCACCTCACGAGGGGGTCGTGTTTGTCACCCACTTTGTCTGTGGACTGGGATTTTCACTTCATCCCTTCGTCCACGGGCTCATGTTCTACTACGGGCTAGATTTCCATGATCTAGCCCCAAATTTCGTCCTCAACATCTTGACATTTATCGTCGTGTGCGAGGCCTTCCTCCGCATCAAGCCTCACTTTGGCGTATGGCTACAAATCTTTTGCATGAAGCCGAAGATCGTGAGCGGCCAGCAAGCGGAGTGTGGAGGGGCCATGGTGGGCAAGATGCCTAACGTCACCTGGCTTGAAGGCTCCTTTGCAGAGACCGTGAAAGGGTGGCAGTCGGGGTGGTTCTACATCACCGAGCCGCGCGGCGCCAACTGGGCAGCGGCCCCCGAGTTCCGATCCAGAACCCCCATGCGGCTCACCTCCTGGGAAAAGAAGGGCTGGGCCTGGGGTGAACCTATAGAGCTTACCGGACTCCAAAACTGCATCAAGAGCATGAAGGACAAGAACATCAAGCTTGTCAATGTGATCCAGGTCATGCTTGTCCGCAGGATTCTTCCGTGCCAAAGACGGGCGTTCAATCTATGGGAGTTCGTCCCGGCCGAACACCAGACGCTTCGCAGGCTTTATGGCATGACACATAAAGATGCTTGGAAGGCACTGTTCAAGGCCTCCGAAGTACATCCTCCCACATACGAGGACCGTGGACTTCTCGCCGCGCGGCCTCCTAGTCCGGTGAGTTTTCTGACTACCACCGGATTCAGCTATTCCCAGTATATTCATGGGGGAGTCTTAAGTAATTGTGCATATTTAAACAGGACTATGTGGAGACAGCGGGGCAGATTGAGTGTCCGGCTCCACTGCCAGAAGGCCCAGCTGATGCTCTCCTGACGGAGATGCTACTCCCGGCACCCTACAAGGCACCAAAGATGAAGGCCGAAAAGAAAGCCCCGAGGACCAGGAAGGGTCTCCGGCCTAAGGTTATACCGGAAGCCTCGTCCGAAGATGACGAGGCACACTCCACCCCCAAAGGGGAGGAAGAAGAAGAAGGGGCCACCCCATCCGGAGAGGATGAGGGGCCTGAGAAGGCGGACCAGGGGGCCGGGAGAGGCCCCCAGCGCAAGGCCGTTATACCCACGTTGTCCGAAGATGACATGGCAGATTCCTCCCGCGGAGGCGGTGGGAGACACGAAGAAGTTCTGCCTCCCCGCACTGGGAGGAGAAAAAGAGGAAAGCCGCCCCGGAGGGGGAGGCTGGGACGTCCAAGAAGGGAAAGATGTCCCTTCCAGACTACTCCGCCACGGCCGCACATAGTGAGGAAGGGTGGCTGCCCAGGGGGAAGCCCATGGCGAGATTGTAAGTCTCCGCACTCTGCTGTACTTTAGTGCGACTTTGCTTCATAGTATTGTTATAATACCGAACATGCACGCAGTCCGGCCAGGGTCCATCCCGAGGTATCGTCTTCGGATGGATCCTTGAGTGATTCGGCGATGAACTCGCTCCCGACGACCACTACTCCTCAGCCTGCGGACGACACAGAGGTGTTGTCCCAATGGTTCCCAGAGCAGGGGGAGGTGACTCTAGAGACGCCCGAAGGAGGAATTCTAGATGCCGGACAAGCAATGTTTAAGATCCCCGTGGATCGTGCCGATGTGAGCCGCACCAAGCCGGACTCTCAACCGAATATTGTGCTGGAGCCTTCGATGGCTCCGGATGCGGGCAGGCGGCCCCTCGCTAGGGAGGGCGAGCCGTCCGTGCCGATGACTTTCGTCGTGCCAGAGGCATCGGATAGTCTGCTGGAAGCGCTTCACGGTGCTTCCATGGATGACGAGCACCGTACTCTTATGAGTGCAGTGATTCAGAAGGTTCTATCCGCCAAGGGCAGACTGACTGAAGCGTGTACCAGCCTCCTAACAAGCTTTGAGGTAAGTAATAAAAATGTGTGAAATTACCACCCGATAGGTAGTAGCCCCTGATACCCTGTTTGGTGTTCGAAAACAAAAGCCAAACGGAGGGTCAATTATAATCCGCATGAGTCTAATAATAAGTGTGCATGTGAATAAGCAGGCTGTGCTGCTTGCCGCTACTGTCCGCACAGCCGAAGTCGCCGGACTGAAGTGGGACCTGGAGCAGGCGCAGGGAGAGCTAGACCTCATGAAGAGGCAGCTCGAAGAGAACAAAGGTGAGTAATTCCCCGCTCTCATACAACGAAGGATAGATAAAATTGGTTAGTCTAACGACGAAGCGTCGTGACTGTGTAACAGGGGCCACCACGGAAGTGGCATACCTGAAGAAAGCGTTGTCCGAGGCCGAAGACAAGGCGGCCTTGGAATGCAAGGAGCACAAAAAGAAAGATGCTAGAGTGGGCGAGGTAAAGCAAGAGCTCCAGGACCTCAACAAGAAGTTCGAGTCCGTGGAGCATGATCTTAAGATGAAAGAGGCCGAGCTCGCGAAGGCCCTTGCGAGTATGAGAGACGCCAAGGCCGAAGCTGACAAGGCACAACAGGAAATCCAGGTGGCCAAGAAGATAGTGGCGGGTAAGACATTCATTATGCAAAGCAAACATGTTGAGGAGGCGTTTCTTTTACTTACCCGAATTCAGAGCTCTCCAGGGGCATTCGTAGATCTGCCATGTAGCGTCTCAGACGCCGCGGAGTTCTACCATGCCTAGGAGAGGAGCTCCACGGAGAAGCTGTTCTGGTCCCAGTATGCTGGGGCCAAACACCCAATGCCTCTGAGTGACCAACTGAAGCAGTTGGTCGAACTCCACAGGGCGTCCGAAGTGGATATGAAAGATTTCATAGTACGGATGTGGCCTGGTGAGCCCCTGCCCTGTCCGCGGATTCAAGTTATCAAGCGATCCGTTTGCATTGAGGGTGCCCGCCGGGCCTTTGCCCGAGCGAAGGTGCATTGGGGCAAGCTGGATGCGGAGAAGCTGGTGAAGGATGGGTCGCCGGAGGGCAAGGCGCATCACTATCTCGAGAAGTATTACGATGGCGTTATGAAGGGCGCTCGTCTCGTGGCCTATGAATGTACCAAGGACAATATATTTGAATAAATGTACCTTTGTCACTGTTGTAATATAAAGACGAAGTTACTTGTGCTATGTAGCACTGTTTGATTTAAAATATTACCTTCTGTGCGGCTATTTATAGAATTCTGAAAGTAGGCCAGTCGTCGGCTTTCGCCCCCACATAACTAGTACCGGGGTGTTCCTGGAAAAACCCGGATACTCTTTACCCAAATTTTTGGTCCCTTAAGGAGGTATCTGGCGCAGCGAACAAGGCAATCGGACTATGCGGCTTTATAACTTTCACTTAGCCATAGAAGTCTATAATTTAAAATTTCGGCGAAGCCCCTGGAATTCGGAGGGCCGAATTGGGGCGCTATATACGCCTAAATCGGACGAGGCCGATTCATCGCCTAAGGCGGAAAAAATCTTTAAGGATTTTAAGACCTCTCGAATAGCGACCAGCTCTCGCCGCATCATGTCGGTCAGTTTTTGGATTTCTCTATTGAGGTGCTCGTCCGGAAGAAACGGGACACAATCGTAGTAGTTCTCCCTGCGCTACCTTAGCCGATATAACGGAACGTAAGGTACCAAAACAAGGGAGCCGGGCAAACCCAACTAGTGACCCAAGACGTGATTCGGAGCTGATGCATATAGTGCTATAAGTTCGGGGTGCCGCACTGATGAAAGTGTTCGGACTTGCTTTGCTGTATTATGAGGCGCCATATGAAGCCCCTAGCAAACTAATCGTACCAAGGTGTATGGATGCAACATTAAATAAATATTTGCATGAAAAATGCGCAAATAGGAATAATAAGCTGACGCTATATATTATCTCCCATTGATGAATAATACGTTTAAGCGTATCTTTACAATGGTAGCATGTAAGCATAGGTAAATAGGACTATTTAACATGTCCTATCCAAGGGCAGGCTGCATGTAGGTAAATAAAACAGGTATAATGATCGTGAACAGATTCCACCTGGGTATTTCCTTTTGTGCGCAAAGCCTGTTGCCTCCTTGGTTTTCTCTCCTATGTAAGTCCGACAAGCCGGCTCTTCTGAAGAGGCTGCCCTAAGGCAATGTCCTGAAAGATAAAAAGGGAAGATTATGAAGGTATGTTGCGGTGATACCGCACTGTTGACTGAGTCACTGCTGCACCTCCGCCTGTGCCCATGGTATTTTGAGTGCGTAATTGTGTACCTGTGGCACAAATGCTGCCTTGATGGGGCTTGAGCGGAGGCCGGACTGCTAGTCGCGCTCCTGGCGTGCCTGATGATCCTGTTGCGGGGTGCTCCGGACTTGCTTGACGGTGCTCGAAGTTGTTGTCGCCGGATTGGTGGTTTGTCGGAGGAGGCCGCATTGTACTTCCGCCACGAGGGTTGCAGTATGCTCTTCTGTTGGGAGAGAGCGGTCCATGTTTCCATTGACTGTTATGACCCCGCGCGGTCCTGGCATCTTGAGCTTGAGGTATGCATAGTGTGGTACCGCATTGAATCTAGCGAATGTGGTTCGTCCGAGCAGTGCGTGGTAACCACTATGGAAAGGGACGATATCGAAGGTTAACTCTTCGCTTCGGAAGTTATTCGGAGATCCGAAGACCACTTCCAATGTTATAGAGCCCGTACAACGGGCCTCTACTCCAGGAATTACACCTTTAAAGGTGGTTTTGGTGGGCTTGATCCTTGAAGGGTCAATGCCCATTTTGCACACTGTGTCCTGATAAAGTAGGTTCAGGCTGCTACCGCTGTCCATAAGGACTCGTGTGAGGTGGAATCCGTCGATGATTGGGTCTAGTACCAATGCGGCTGAGCCGCCGTGACGGATGCTAGTAGGGTGATCCCTACAATCAAAGGTGATCAGACAAGCTGACCATGGGTTGAATTTGGGGGCTACTAGCTCCACCGCATAGACGTCCCGTAGTGCTCGCTTCCGTTCCCGCTTGGGGATGTGAGTGGCGTAGATCATGTTGACCGTTTTCACCTGGGGGGAAATTTCTTCTGTCCCCCGTGTTCGGACGCCGGGGCTCTTCGTCATCGTTGCTGTGCAGCCCCTTGTCCTTGTTTTCGGCTTTTATTTTGCCGGCCTGTTAGAACACCCAACAGTCTCTGTTGGTGTGATTGGCTGGCTTGTTTGGGGTACCATGAATATGGCATGAGCGCTCCAGTATGCGGTCCAGACTGGATGGTCCCTGATTGTTTCTTTTGAACGACTTCTTCCGTTGACCGGATTTGGATCCGCTGAATCAGGCCTTGACTGTCGTGTCTTCGGTGTTGTCACCCTTGTTCTGTCGCTTGTGTCTGTTGCGTCGTGGCTTGTCGTTATTGTCACGAACGTATGAAGTGCCAGAATGTGGCATGGTGCTGCTGCGAGACAACCAGCCCTCCTCGCCCACGCAAAAGCGGGTCATTAGTGTCGTGAGAGCTGTCATGGACTTGGGTTTTTCCTGGCCGAGGTATTGGGCGAGCCATTCGTCACGGATATTATGCTTAAAAGCCGCCAGGGCTTCGGCGTCCGGACAGTCGACTATTTGGTTCTTTTTAGTTAGGAACCGAGTCCAGAATTTCCTGGCTGACTCTCCGGGCTATTGAGTGATGTGGCTCAAGTCATCGGCGTCTGGTGGTCACACATATGTGCCCTGGAAGTTATCAAGGAATGCGTCTTCCAGGTTTTCCCAACTGCCAATGGAATTTGCTGGCAGGCTGTTTAGCCAGTGCTGGGCAGGTCCTTTGAGCTTAAGGGGAAGATACTTGATGGCGTGTAGATTGTCTCCGCGGGCCATGTGAATGTGGAGAAGGAAATCTTCGATCCATACTGCGGGGTCTGTTGTACATCGTACGATTCAATGTTTATGGGTTTGAACCATTCTAGGAATTCCTGATCCATCACTTCGTCAGTGAAGCAGAGCGGGTGCACGGCGCCTCTGTGCCGGGCTATGTGGCTACGCAGTTCGAATTGGTCTGGGTGGTTGTGTTCGGCCCGACCGTACTTATTGATAATGTATCCGGCGTGACGGTCATTGTCGTGCGTTTGGGCGCGCCCCCGCGATCCGTAGATTGATCTTGGCTGTCCTGCTTTGTTTTCCAGTATATCTTGCAGGTCTTGCCTATTGCCCCGGGCCGTAGTGTATTGGCGTGGGGGTGCGGGCTGGTATTCGGGCTGATACGCCCTTTTATCCCGGCCACGAGGTGGCCGGTCAGCCGTGTGGCGCTCAAGTCCATTTTCCTCGGCTGCCAGGACTTCAGTCCATCTATCTGTGAGCAGGTCTTGGTCAGCTTGAAGTTGCTGCTGCTTCTTCTTCAGGCTCGTCGCAGTGCCCATAAGCCGACGCTTGAAGCACTCCTGCTCTACGGGATCCTCAGGCACGCCAAACTCGTCGTCGCCGGGGCATGTAGTTGTCCTCCTCCGGATATCCGTCAGCCGCCTGTTCGTCTGGGATGGCCTACTCATCTTCCTGCTTGGCCTGCTCAAAGGCGGGCTGATCAGGGTTGTATTCCTATTTGGCACCATCCGGATTGTTTTCGTCTCCTGGGCCGGTATTGCTATGGCGGGGCTTGGAGCAGCGTCGACGACGCCCATGCTTTATTTTTCTTCCTGAGGGGTTATCCTCCGTTGCCTCATCGCCATTGGTTTCCTTCGGAGTGTCCACCATATATATATCATAGGAAGAGGTGGCTGTCCACCGCCCAGTGAGCGGTGGTTCATGTTCTTCTCCTGCATCGTTTTCCATACCGTCGATGTCTTTGGAGTCGAAGTCAAGCACGTCGGTTAAATCATTGACCGTGGCAATGAAGTGGGTGGTGGGTGGGCAACGAAATCCTTCGTTGCCTGCTTCCCACTCGAGCCGGACATAGTTCGGCCAAGAGCCTCCTGACAAAGAGAGAGACTTTAATGAGTTCAACATGTCACCAAAGGGAGAGTGCTGGAAGATATCCGCAGCGGTAAACTCCATTATCGGAACCCAACCAGGATCGGCAGGCTCAGGAGCGCGCGGACTGGAACCTACAACCGGATACGAGTCCGGGGGTCCGGAGTCGCAGGCTTCCTTAGAAGTGAGGCCTGTGTTCGGCTGTACCGCCGATGAGTGTGCGGCCTGCATGGCGGAGTCCATCCACCCGTCCTTGAGCCACGCAGTCTGCTCCGGATTTAGGTCCGGGACTACTACAGGGGTAATATCCTGAGCATTGTCCTATAGCAGGTCTAAGTCATGCTCATCGTGACTGTTCGGCATTCCTGGCATAGGCCCGACTCCGTCGAAGATCAAGTCTCCGCGGATATCTACCGTGTAGTTCAGGTTTCCGAACCTGACCTGGTGGCTAGG
The DNA here is from genome assembly GCF_002162155.2 of Triticum dicoccoides. Taxonomy (NCBI): domain Eukaryota; kingdom Viridiplantae; phylum Streptophyta; class Magnoliopsida; order Poales; family Poaceae; genus Triticum; species Triticum dicoccoides. The sequence goes on along the minus strand of NC_041391.1, from coordinate 361,303,951 downwards.
GGCGTAGTTGTCGATCTGCTCTAGATGGCCAAGCGAATTGGCCCGTAGTGCGAAGCCGCCGAACACGAAGATCTGTCCGGGGAGAAAAGTCTCACCCTGGACCGTGTTGCTAACGATGATTGAAGGAGCCACCGAGCCTTGCAGCGACGACACAGAGGAACTCTCAATAAGCACCAATGTCAGTTTCAAAACCGGCGGATCTTGGGTAGGGGGTCCCGATCCGTGCGTCTTAAGCTAAAGGTAGCAGGAAGCAAGGGACACAATGTTTACCCAGGTTCGGGCCCTCTCGATGGAGGTAAAACCTACTTCCTTCTTGATTAATATTGACGATATGAGTAGTACAAGAGTAGATCTACCACGAGACCGTAGAGGCTAAACCCTAGAAGCTAGCCTATGATGATTATGATTGTAATTGTGATCGGCCTTCTAAGGACCAACCTCTCCGGTTTATATAGACATCGGAGAGGGCTAGGGTTTACATGGAGTCGGTTACAAGGAAGGAAACATAATATCCGGATCACCAAGCTTGTCTTCCACGCAAAGGAGAGTCCCACCCAGACAGGGGACGGAATCTTGAGTCTTGTATATTCACGCTTCGATAGTCCGGACGATGTATATAGTCCGCCTATCCGGATACCCCCTAAACCAGGACTCCCTCACCCCCTCCCAATTCCCCATTCATACATCCTGGGTGCCAAATCACCTTCTCCCCGGAAGCTCCCTTCTCCCTAGCCGCGAAACCTCAGCCCCTCTTCCATGGCGCCCCACCCCGCCAAATAACCTGCCACCCTCCTCTCCAAAGCCGGAGCCGCTGTCCGTTTGTCATCATGCACTAGGCCATGTGCCTCTTACTACGTGCTGCCGGGGCTGCCTCGGCGATGACCGTGTGAACCGTACCGGAGCTGATTCACCTACTCCATTGTGCATGGCTCCGAAGTGGCTCCAACTTCGGACGCATCTAGGGGCCCGACGCTGCTTTCCCATAGCCGTCGACCATCACGACATATCTACTTTCCTGCCGCCAGGAGCAACCGCAACCGTGCCGGGCTCACCGACTCGATAGCTGGACACTACTAGGGAAAAGCCTAGCAGCATCGCGGGTTTTAGGACTATCAGTAGCGCGGGACGATGCGCTACTGATAAGGCGCTACAGCTAACGTATAGCAGTAGCGCCTGTCGTCCCATGCTACTGCTATACATGGATAGCTATGGCGCGCTTCAGAGAAGAGCTCTGCTGATATTATCTACAGCACTTATTACAGGGAAGCGCTACTAGTAAGGCGGCGCTACTGCTAACTTTTTTCCCTCGCTACTACTAGTTTTATTAGTTTTTCTACATATTTGTTTTGTATTTGAATATGCTTTAGACAATAATATTTAGCATATCATACACATACAATTGTAATCATAGCATATACATCCAACACAAAGTGGTCTCTCGTCATAATCTCGAAAATAGTGATACAAGTCTAGATTACTTGCAAATACATCGTCACCCATCTAAATAATTGAAAGGATCGAGAAGAGGT